>NW_024884711.1:26972380-27173118 GCF_019232065.1 Centrocercus urophasianus
CCCCCCTGAAATTTGAAACATTTCTTAATAGAAAGCCATAACTGATTATAGGTTTCAGGCACAAAATTAAATCTGTTGGTGAATCAGAGAGAAAAGATGCAATTTCCTGAAGGATCTAAGAAGGCCAGTGGTGGTTATATGATTGTGTAACGTTCAACTGACTGCCAAAATGTTTGTACGTAAGTACATCAGGCACATATTTTAACATGTGTGGCAATGTGAACTCATCCCCTCATCTAGAGGTAACGTATCTTGATGAGATATAAGAAAAACATTTCTTCCAGTCTAATAAACCAGCAAGGTCCTAATGGAGCTTTATGATATATCTGCTTTCATGGTCTTCTAGCAGCAAAACCTTCTTTAATAATGTGATAGAGTTGTAACTTATTTGCATCAAGTATCCCTCAAAAGCACTTTGCCTGAAGAAAATTTAGCAGTTTACTTGAAATAATATCTCTTTTGTGTATTTGAATTCTGTCCTTCCTGTAGGATTTTCATCCTACATACGCAACTGTGAGTGACTGCAGCTTTACAGATAGATGTTGATTATGTATAAGAAAACAAGTTTGTTTGTTTGTTTGTTTTTACCAGTGTGAGCCTTTATGAAGAAGCACCGTGTAGCTTAAAATTGTCCAGGCTGTTTTCACTCGCCTGAGAGGCTCTACTAGAGAGAGAGAGAGAGGGGAAAAAAAAAAAAAAAAAAAAAAAAAAAAAAAAAAAAAAAAACAACAAAAAAAAAAAAAAAAAAAAAAAAAAAAAAAAAAAAAAAAAAAAAAACAAAAAAAATGATTACAGAATTTCTTGAAGGAAATGAAAAATGACAAGTACAGGGGACAGTGACAAAGGCAGTTATGCAGTACTCAGATCAAAATGTATTCAGCTGATTCAGATTTAAATCTAAAATACATTAAACTTAGAGGATAAAATATGAAAACAGAGAAGATGAAGCCATGGTCCTGGGAACTAACATAACTTTACAAGAAAGCTGTTGGTAAACATGGACATACAGAAGACCAGACAGAGCTGGCAGGATTTATTTACAAAGACAGATGGAAAGTGCTGACTGTACAAAGGGTAAGCAACAGCATCAGTGGGAGGTTATGGAGTGTGAGACATCTCTACATATTTAAAAGTGTAAATGCCACAGGGTAAAGTTGGTGAAACCCATCAACAGATATGAAGCTTCAATTAGTGAAAACATGAGGAGATGTTTTTATTGTCAGGGAATGTTTTTTTGACAGACCTACTAATGTCCTTGGAGAAAACACTGTAATTTTCACGTAGTCTAATGATTCTTATCCTTCTAGAAAATCCTTCCATGATAGAAAAAACACTAAATTCTTACAGATTCAGTGTTATATGCAAATTTTATAGGCTAAAATACCTTAAGCAGTCCACAGGGGTGTGCACTGATCTCTACAGCATTACTCAATTGTGATCTCACAGCATGTTTCAGAGGACGAGGCCAGGTCTCACAGTACTCAATCTTTAGAGGTGAGACATTTTTAGACACTTTTCCACTGAAAGAATGAAAGGAAAAGCTGCTGAAAAAAACTAGGCTACAAGAAGTCACTCCCTGGAAGCAGCCTAGGAAGATACTGAAACAACTGTGAGTAGCCTATGTAACATACACCAAGCAGGAAGATGTGGTTTGCCCTTTCCCTGTTCCTTCTTTTTTTGTTATCCCCGTTCAGCTGCTTCTGCATCTTTCACCTGTTTGTACTTTACTGGTTTTCTTATCTCACTTTATTTTCATCATATTATCTCTTCTTTTGCCTTTTTATGATCCTGCTCTCTGTGTATATCACGCATCAATTCTCTATTCCTACCCTTCTCCCTCCTATAGGCTCTATGCCCTGCCATTTACTTTACATTCATTAAACAATTGAAAAAAAGAAAAAGTCTATTTATTTATTATCAGCAAGTCATTATGGACTTGTTTTTTTCTAAATCATTATATCTCAAAGGACTGTACCAAGGAAGTAACTCAGTATCCAAACTGTCAAATAGACACGAGGTGAATTGATTTGCACCAAACTATCAGCATCAAATAAAGTTCACATCTGAGTAAAATTTGTAGTGTTTTAAGTACTAACCAATACGTCCACTTATTTTCATTCTGTTTCAGATTATTCCATCTCATGCTCTCCTCTTACTCTATTTTCTGTTTCCTTCAAAAAGCATTTTTCCATTTCAGACACCAGAAACACAGTTACAAATGTACATACACACAATTATATTTATATATACAGTATTGCTACATTCCCACAAGCAGTTTAACAACCAGAGAGCCACAATATAGAGATCATCAGCTGCCTGAAATAATGACTGCTGAAACACTTTGGAAATCAATAGATATAAATACTAGGGATCTGGAATTATTTTTGTTTAATATTATAGAGATCATCAGCTGCCTGAAATGACGACTGCTGAAACACTTTGGAAATCAATAGATTCAAATACTAGGGATCTGGAATTATTTTTGTTTAATATTTTGTAGTTTTCAGTGCTAACTGGAAACCTGAAAGTTTTTCTATGCCATGAAACAATAAATAGTACCTATGTGTACAGATCTTATCTTATTATGAAAACATTTTGTCCTAAAATACGTATATTTTTTCCTAGTTTGAATTTAACCCATTTTAATAATGCCTATGGAATCCTCTTTAAGACTGTCTGAAGGGGAAATAAGCAAACCAGCAAGAGATGTGGCCATGTGGCAAGCTTGGGCAATACTGCATGGGAACCACAGCTCCAGGAGACTATGAGGATATTCTCATTTCTCCAGTCTTAATGATGCAGCTCAGTACTTCACCTCTAGCCTTATCCTAGTGACAGCTGTGACTATGTAGTACCTAATCCCCATTCCATCCCCAGTGGATCCAGCCCAGCATCCCAACCTGCACACCCCACATTACCTGGAAAGCACACACCTTGATTTGACGCTCACTGCACACACAGAGAAGTACTGGGAACCACGGGGGAGGAGATGGCACAGTTTATTCCATTTCCTTTGCTAAAATACGGAATAGTGAGATATCACCTTCTTCTGAGAGCCCTAAAATGAATTTCAGTAAGAAATTTTTAACATGACTTTTCAAAGTTAAATTTATAATTACAATTTCACATAATGACATTTTTTGCTATATCATTTTGCTCCTATATACCCACTGCTACTAGAGTAGAAGCTGTACTTCAAGATTGTATTTCAGTTTTCACAGGAAATGTTATACACAAACGTACCTTAAAGCACCTATATGCTCTGCTAAATAAGTATCTATTAAAGATAAACATGGACCTACATAAGTTTCTGAACTGGAGTCCGAGTTTTGTTAGTTGCATACATTTTCTTCATGCAAGGTAGCATGCAAATTCACACAATCACCAAGATTGGAAAATACCTTCAAGATCATCCAGTCCAACCACCCACCTATCACCAATAGTTCTCACTAAACCATGTCCCTCAACACAAAATCCAAACGTTCCTTCCAAAATCCAAGGTGTTCCTTGAACACCTCCAGGTTCGGTGACTCCACCTCCTCCCTGGGCAGCCCATTCCAGTGCCCGACCATTCTTTCAGAAAAGTAGTATTGCCTAACGTCCAGCTTCAATCTCCCCTTACACATACATATCCGTTACATGGAAGGCTTCCTCATTCTTCTTGCATGTGTATGCTTGAAAATTTGATCAATTATAAATTACTCCACAGCACCACTTTTTTTTTTTTTTTTTTCTCTCCTTTTGATAATTCAAGAATAGCTTATGCATTTCTGTGCTGCAAAATTTAAGTTCTACTAAGGATTTCTGGCTGTAGAAAAAAAAAAAGCAGTGTTTTAAAATATCTTAGATAATCAAATTAACCTACCTATGGTGATCTATCAGTTAAGACCATTATTCTTTAAATAGATATTTTAACCAGGAAGGAAAAAGTCTGTGTAACAGTTATGTAGATGTGGTACTGAGGAACATGGTTAGTGGTCGTGGTGGGGATGGATAGATTGTGATCTTAGTGTACTTTTCCTATTTTAATGATTCTATGAAAAAAAATTTTATGAAGTCAAAACTTCAGAGCAATATAAGAAGCCAAGTTACAAATAGAAGGTATAAGCAATAATTCAGCATAAAAGCTACCATACTGTTACTGCATAATAGGAGCTGCAAAAAAAGAAGTTTTATATTGACTGTTTCTCCATTTCTACTTTACAGTTACACAATTATAAATGGAAAGAATTTAATGACACGAAATAGCATAATGATGTTGAATATTAGCTTTACTTTTCCAGAGATAAATAATGGAAAACCTATTATTCTAAACACATTTCATATTACCTGGTGTTGGAAACAATACCCAGGAATCTATAACGCAAATTTCTTGACAGTGTAAGTTGTATTGAAAAATAGTTTATTAAAATATAAGTAGTGAAGCCTCACGTACTCATTTCCATTCCAAAAAAATTTGAATAGGCATTAAAATAAAAACCAGCTTAATCCTTTCTCCTCAGTATTATTCTATTATTCTATGATAACATACCAAGTATTACAGAGCATTCCACCACTTAATAGTTCAATCCCACAGTCAGGAAAATGCTTAATGTTTAATACAATCTTAATTCTGTTCCGAAGTATGGATGCACTACAGTAACAATAATTCTGTGACCACTTGTTTTATGATGTTTGCAATGCTGTTGGCCCTTTATGAATGATGCTTTGAGAGATAACACATCATACCCTTTAGGCTGAAGTAGGCAGTTAGGTGGTATTCAGAGCTTTCAGAGCTGGGCAGTATGAATTCCCTCAATTGATTTCACAAAACAAGAGAATATCGACCACCTTCATGAATATCTAAGAAATCCCTCGAAATGGCAGAAAAAAAACATTTCCATTCCTACTTAAGACCTGGACAAATCTATGGTCACAGTCACAAGACAGCAAGTAAGCAGTTGCTGCAGTAATTTGTGGCTTGAGATTTACAAGAGATGTCAAGAGAGCACGAGGGCTACAGTATCTCCACAAGGGACCTGGCAGCAACAGCTCTCCCAAGGTTCTCACATATTAAATCTCCTTTTCTTTTCTGTTGGTGCAATTGTTTGTGAAGCTATGCTGCAAGTAGGATCTAGGAGCAGATCTTGGTTACGTTTGATCTGGCTAAAAAACTGTTACTTTTAACATGAACCAACATCTTGATCCCTTGGACACACAAATATTTGTGCACGCACAAAAAAATGGACAGACATGAGCTGGAAGTAGAGAACGGATGGTAATGTGCAGGTTACAGTGTACAGACAATTTCCTGGAACTACATTATTAAAGTGTGAATGATTTAACAGTAGCCCTAGAAGGCAGAATTTTCTTTGAGCAACAGTCTACTTATTAGAAAGACAAAGGGTTTGCTTTCTTATACAACACACTAACATGCAGCAAGCAGCCAATGTTAGAAGTGATACCAAGATAACAAATTCCTTTGCTATTTTGAATCTATTTTAAGCTGTTTAGTTTAGAAATTATATTTCTCTATGATTTTTCTCTCAAAACTATTGTCTCACCATCCAGGCCACAACTTGAGAAGAAACAGAACTTCTTAAAAAAAAAAAAAAAAAAAGACTAAAAAAAAAAACCAGACTTGTAATTTAATATTAATTCCAGAATAGGTAGAATATTATTCACCACTGTATGGCCATTAGCACAGCTCTCCATTCTGAGTTGGTGCTCTGCTCTACAGCATGCTTTTCTTCTAAATGGCAATGTAATCCTACCATTACCCTATGTCCTTGTGAACAGATTTTTTGTAGGAAATAGGTCACATGTAGAGAAAGGGTTCTTGAGATTCAAAGGAACCAAATAAACTGTAATCAACACCCATTACTGTAGGTGTTGACTACGAAACTGGGCTCTTCCCTGCCTGCCTCAAAAGGAAATCTTCTCCAGCTGTGTTTGACATCTTTGCTATCCTAGCTTTCTTCTGCTTTCAATCATGAAAGATGGACATAACTTTGAGCAGATGCTTACCTTTTTTCCTACCCACCCATTCCTTTGTGGTGCAGATATTCTGGATACTTATTCAAAGCACTGTCACTATCCAGCCTTTAAGATTTGCAAGTCAAGCATACAAAGTCTTTCTCTCTTTCTGGTTTTATATTTGACAATGCATTCATACTTTAAGGTTAACTAAGGCTGAACATGCCTCCTAGAAGGCTATGATGGTTGTCTTCATTAAACTAGCAGAAAGAAATTACAAAAACCCGAATTCATCAAAGTGCCAGAATTTCATATTAAATCTACTGCCCTGTTGACATAAAAAGAGCACTACGGTGAAAGCTTAGCTTAAAAACCTAACAAAGACTGTTTAATTTCTAGAATACCAATGAAGTGCATGAGGCATTCATGCATTAAACTTGACAGAGACCATACACAGAAGGTGGAGACTGAATTATAATTGAATTACCAAGCAATGAATGGAAGGTGAAACTTTCCTCTTGGAGTACACCATCTTTCACTACAGTGGCACTGCAGAAGCATGAACAAAAACAGAATGGTCTAAAGTGTCTCCAAACTAGAGTTCATATTTCCCGTACAACTAGAGGTTACTCCTGTCTTTCTCTTTAAATACAGAATGAATTCTTAGATATCCTAGGTTGATTTTCTCATTAATAAAGGACACCAAATGAGTAACAGGATTCTGAATGATCCTGTCTGCTGTCCTTTATGCTGCAAGCCGTAGAATCCAGCCCTGAATTTGTTTCTAAATATATCCAATCTAAAATTAGACCAACCCTTTGCCGAGTAAGACATTCCTCATTTTCTAAGGATGACAAAATTCAGTCTTTCCAAAATTATATGGACTCAAAGACTAACAAAACAAGGTATAAATAAATACAGTATGATTAGAAGCTGCACTGTGGCAGCTGGCTGTCAGAGTTACAGGGGACCATCAGGTTAACTGTCACCTTTTCTTATATTATGTTATTGCAGAACAACCATCCTCCAAAGTTTTCTCCAGAGGGAAAAAAAAGAGATCCCTGAACATCTTACCTCCAGAAGAGGCAGGAACTTATTCTGTGATCAGATGATCAAAGCTCCCGGAGGAAGGTAAGAAACTTTCTCGAAAAAGGGAGGAAAAACAAAATCAGGACCAAAGTCACTCGATAGAGTTGGGAATGCTAGAGAATGAAGGGCAATTCTGGAGAAATTAAACAAATCTTCAAATTCTGGATAAGACATCACACCCTCCGGCTACTCATCCATATCAACCCCCACAGTTTTCAGTTTCTATCATTATCAAGGGCACAAAAGTCAGAAGACTAGTACCAGATGAACAGCACAAATACAGGTCCTTTTGGATAGACAAATAAACAGAACAGAAGAGCTCAAGTGAATCCCGTGCAGAGGCAGAATAAAAAGCTTTTTTGTTTTATTTTTTTACAAAGCTAATAGTGATTCAAATGCAAGAAAAATGTTGTGCAATTTTGCTTGGCGTTAACAAGGTAGAGCAAACTGAAGAATCAGTCTGTCACTCCTTAACATTTCAGACACACAATTGCAACTAAAAGAAATAGGCCTAACTATGTATTAAAGGTAGTTCAATGTAAGGAAGATTTCTATTTCTTCCACAACAAATTCAGAATTGGAACTCCTATAAATTTTGTACCACCTGTTCTGAAGGATTCTGTAAATCATAAATCCACAAGAAGGTAGAACACTTGACAGGTGCTGATGAAATACCAGATAATCCATAATTTTCAACTAACTGTTAAGTGAATCCTGGAACACAGTTAATCTCTTTTGTTTCCAGAACAACCTTTTGTTGTTAGTTATATTAAAACACAAGGAACCAAATTACTGAAGCATGCCACTATACCCAATCAAAAGCAATACTCATAGTGACTCTGAAGAAGCAGAATCCAGTAGACTATCGGAAACTACTTAAATGCAAGCAAGAGGATAGCTGGCTCAAGTCATCTAAAAACCATAAGTTGATCAATTTTTTTTTGTTTTCTAGAATGATTTTAAGTAACAAGATGATAAAAGTGGGTGCAAAGAAGAAACCTCAAGAAAATCTGAAACCAAAACAGATGTCACAATCCTGTTCAACCCATCTGAAGAGGGAAGTTGCTGGAGATTTTGCGGTTCTTGCATTCAGTAAATTCTTTGAGGCCATGTGAGACCCTCCACGTTCTCTCTAAAGAATCCTTATAACATCACAAAGTTACCAGAAGCAAAAATGCAAATAACAAAATGCAGCTAATGTTGGAGAGAAAATCAAGTGAATAAAGACCTACATTTCGTAATATATAGGAAAAAGTTATCTTTGTTGGCCTCTGTAAATACGTAATGAGAGACTAGGCAAGAGTCAGAGCTTATAGTGATGGCTTCATTTAAAGGACCAACACTGGACCAAAAAGGAAATGCATTTTGTAATTTCTAATGCAATTTTAATCCGTTTTTGTAATTCATTACCACATCACTATAATTTTCAACTTCCAATAGTGACAGACAGAGAAACAAGCTAACTGTAGCATTTACAATTTAAATTGAAGTTTCTGTGCTAAGTTTAAACTGATTGAGTTTATTGCATCCACAACAGGACTGCTGTGAGCAATGCTAATGAAAGTCCACTCTGGAGATAAGTTAATTTCAAGCTTAAATCTTTTCTAAAACTATTATAAACAGAAATACAATTTACAACACATGTAAAGGACAGAAGGCTGCAGCTAATAAATAGTATTTCTCATGCTACTCTCAAATGTTCCCTGGGGAAGATTTGGCCTCTTTAATGGAGGTGAAATCTACACAAGGTAAAAGTGAAAAGAAAGTAATGATCTTCAGTTTATGCTTCATCATTTTCACTTAAGACTTAGTAAAAGCAGTGAAATCTACTGAATATCGAAGACCAAATATGAATCTCTGACTACACAATTGATGTTTTGTAGTTTGTTAAAATGCACATGGAATTAATACAACAAAGTATTAAAAAATATATACCACAAAAACACTGCATGTATGTTTTCTTCCTCGAATAGGAGTGTATTGTATTAAAATATTAATATCAGTAAGGAAGATAATAATTAAAGGAAAAAATCATATTTCTACACATTTGAAAAATTTATGAAAAGGTATTCAACAGAAATGACCCAGCACTATGTTTGAAAAGGGTCTCCGTATAATTTTAACCCTCTGGAAGTCTTGCTTTTGGTTATCATCAACCATGTCTCTTCTTCCTATACAGAGATTAGATTTGAATGCCTGAAGGAAATATCTGGCTGCTCCTCCGGGCTCCAGAACAACCTCATTACCAAAATACACACTCTATTCAGTGCACAGGTATCTCAGACACACTCTGGAGCCTCCTTTTACAACTGGAATGTTTTTTCAGTACAGGTTTTTACCTTGGCTTCCTATAGAAGGCAGACTTACATTGTGATATTCAATATCACCTTTGGTTTGTTAAAAACTAATTTTAAAAGAGTGGCCATTTTCAACAAAATTGATTCAGTAGTCGAGTTGCCAAAGCTATTAACTTCCTTTAAATGTCATGAAAAGAGACAAAGAGGTTTAAAAATAATTAAAGAGAAAAAGATAAAAACTGGGTTAGGATAATGCATTGAAGTGCATACATTTCAAAACAGCACATATCAACAGAGCCTAATTATCATTCTAAAGCAGCTACAACTATATAGCTGCACACTGAAATCTTGGAAACTGCATATGAACAAATTAGACCTCATTTCAGTGAAGCTCAAAATTCAAAATGACTGTGTCTGCCTTGACCAGATGCACTACAGAAATTCAAATCAATAGTTCAAGCGAACAAAGTACAAACACATCTTATAAGAGATGAACTCATCACTTCTCTCCTAGCGAAGTGTTCCTACAGTGACACACACTACATTAACGATTTTAAAATGTCTTATATTGCATGTGAGAAGTTTTTCGTGAAGATTTGAGGCACAAGTGCTGCTGTCCTGTGGGTACTTTCTAACTGCAAGAGTCTGGGAAGAGAGCAGGATTCTGCTCCCTTAGGACCACCCTCACTGGCACAGCCCACATCACAAATTGTAAAAGCAGCCCTCAGAGGATTGAGGCATCTGGTGTTAAAGACCGGTTTTCCTCCATCAACTCCCTTGACATCACAAAATACCATTCTGCTTTCAGTTTTAGTATATTGTATATCTGAATCACTTTCCTAATTGTGCTAATGTAAGTTTTCTTTCAGAAATTGTTCTGCCGTTCAGGAGAGGCCGTAGAACAAATCATTTCAGGCTCAGGTACTATACACTCAGGGAAATCTAATGCATACACACTTACAAAATAAATAAATAAATAAACAGAATAAAATATTTTGAATGAAAAAAACTGTTGTTCAGATAGCAAACAGTCATAACTCAGTCTAGCGCTGATGCAAGTATGTAACAGTTTATGTAATTTGGAATTAAAATATCTTAAACAAACCGATTTGGTTATTGCATAATTTTCTAATGTTATTACTGATTTTCTGGGGCTTGCTATGGCTAGCTTTTGTGAAAAGCTTCAATGCTAAATTTAAAATTGTTGAAACATTTTCTTGTCTTCAGGATTCAGGTGAACTGATCATGCCTTGGACGGGATGCTATTTCAAAAGTAGGAAAAGGCTGGCTTGTTTTGGAGACATTGACATTTTGAGCTACTTTAATTTGAAGGAGTGGAAATACAAGGTGAAAGGGTTGCTCTTTCCCTTCATAGTTGGTTTTCAGACCCAAGGACTGAGAGTATTCTTTCAGAAGATACTAAAACTTGAAAGCAAAGAAGGTAGACTCAGCCCTGACAGTTGATAGCTTTCTTTATTCACTCACAGTGAAAAAGGAACACTTAGCATTTCACAGCTTATGAACTGATAAATCCTTTTCCTTAACTCTGAAAGGATAATTCTCTAATAGTTATACTACCACCTGGCAAGGATAATAATATTCTTTCACACATTTTACAGTAATAGAAAACTTTGACAAAATTCTAATTATAATATATATTAGTTCTTCTTTGGTGTACTTTGTTAGAATATTTTAGTTGTGACTACTGTTTTACGTGTAGATTTTCAATAAACCAAAATTTTGGTTGGTAATAAGAAGTGACGTAGGAAAAATACTACAGTGGTCTACAAAGGGTGAGGAAATACACTTGAATATTCATGTCCGCAACCAGCTAATCTGCTGAGTATCAAACAGGTAAGAAATATAGCCTAAATCATCCACGAACTTTAACAAAGCACAGGTGACAATACTGCATTTACTTTTGCATTTAATATATATAACATAAGTAAAGAAGGATTGGATGAATGAATAGCAAGGACTAGGCCTCCTAGACGAAGATACTCATGGAGACTTGGCAAAAGAATAAAGGTGCTGACAAAGTGGACAAAGGAAAAAGATTTAGAGAAACAAAACAGAGGAATATCTGAACAGAGGAGCAAACAACAAATTAAAGAGGAGAAAGTGTCCTAGAAAATTAAACCTAGATTAGAGTGTGTAATTACAGGATTTACAGCTTGATAAAGCAATTGATTACAGCAGATTAGTTTTAAGTCATGAGTGAACACCGATATCTGAACACAAGCCAACTACTTACTTTGGGAATCTTACTCTACTCAAAACATGTAACTTTACTTATCTGAAATTTGCTTACTAAGCAACCCGCAAGCACAGTGTAAAACCAAGAAGGCATTTACTAGATTTGTTTGGTTATTTCATTTAAGGGCAGTCACAAATATAGAATACAGTTAAGAATATAGTTAAGACAAGCTGCACACACAAGTCATATTTACTGATAAAATAAAATGGACAGTTGCAAGTAGACTGATGAAATTTAGTAACTTAAGTGGTCTGAAATAAACCATGTCTATTTTATTTTCTTTTTTTAGAATTGATGAATGGTTCTCACAATCAGTTCACAGTTTCATATAAATTGTATCCAATTTAAATTATGCATTTGAATACGGAAATTTATATTAGTTGGTTTGTTTTGGATGGACAAACAAAACAAGGATATGATTCATGTGTTATTTCTGTAGTAAATTATCCAAATTTTTGTGTTGTGGACCACTGACATTTTTCACATATCTGACTCTTACAGGTCTATTTATTTAAATTACGTCTGATCACTGTTGCAGTGTAAAAAATCATGAAGCTAGCATGGGTCCATTCATGTAGAGCGGCATATCTTGATAAAGCAAAAATTGAAAAAAGATTCCAGTTTATAAAATGTAGCTAATTGAGTAGTTGTAGAGGGATTTCAAGTCTGCATTATCTGCAATAAGCAGAAGAGGATCAGATTAGAACTTGGCAAACAATTTTTTTTCTGGTTCACATTTGAAACCAAGAAAACAAATGGAAAAAAAAAAAGTAGTTTCTGTTGAATCAAAATGCATTTCTCAACGTTTTCAACTACAAAACTGTACACTCCACAAAACTGAACTAATCTATCATTTTACTTGACATGAATAAACTGGCTTACTTAACCTTTAGATTATTTAATTCCAATGTAATTTACTATGTAACTACTGTTTCTTTAAATTTCATACAGTCACTGAGAAAAAAAACCTCTGAAATTCAAATCACGCTTTAAAACAAAACAAAACAAAACAAAAGTACGACATAGGAAGCGAAGGCTATGCACTTTTATTCTTACTAATGTCAGCTTACACTGCTGTAAAAGAATGGTCATGCCAGACTGCATGACACAACATGCCTTGGCAGTACACAAACGCATTTAAATAGAATCATAGAATCACAAGGTTGGAAACGACCTATAAGATCATCTAGTCTATGATTCTATGATTCTAAATGTAACTACTAGAAATAATAATTGAGTTGATATGCAGATTCAATTTGTTCTCCAAAAGAAATATCAGAACAAAGTGTCTAGAGTTCATTCTAAGTGACTCTAAAAAAGACAATTTGCATCTGATACAAGTAATATCCAACTGATAATGAAATACAGAATGGGAGAAATAAGAAAAACGTAGTCTAAATTCCATTGCTGAGGGTTCAGTTTTACTTGGCACTTTTAAATATAACTTTTAAGTATAAAGAAGCCTATCACATCCTGAAGAATATGGAATGCTTCTCGTCTCTTAGAGCCTTCTTTTATTTACTTACCTGAACTCTGACAACAGAGGAAGAAAGCTAGTTAACTGAAACCCACACATGGATTTGAAGTCAAACTTTACCTTCTTGAAAGTAAAAACAAGTAAGATGCAGAACCTCTTTTCCACTGTTTAAAAATGCATAAGAAACTTTGTCCACTTTTAACAGATCATACAATCAATTGTGAAGTAGAAGACATAAGAAAATAACTTTCTCAATCAACTGTTCTATTTCATGCCATTCTAATAGTTTTTTTATGCTCTTTAAAATTTTATAACCACTTTTATAAGTGTCTTGAATTGCAAGGAAGAAAATGCTTGAAGGCCAAAAAGAATCCGAGAGAAATAAAATATGCCAGTTTCCATGAGGTTTGGCAGAAAACGGATGGACAAATTGTACACATATTTACAACTGACTCTGCATAGAAAATGACTGTGATTGCAGGACAAGGAGCATTAATTTATCAAATGGATCATTCATGCAGCAGATCCACAGCAGATTATCGTGAAGTTACAAATGCAAATTCACATACAACTTTGCATGTATATTTCAATGCCTGAACTCTTAAATATCAGACCCTATTTTTTCTGTGATTTACATATCATGTAGATGACCATTTTGTACTGGGGCAGAATCTCAAAGACCGAAGCTTGCTACGCGTTAGTTTATACACATTAACTGCTCACCTGAGAAGGATTTTGCCCAAATAGATGCACATTTTGACATATTCAGAATAGGATCAGGGCAGAGGGATTCAATAAGCTACAGAACTGCACATGAGCCATACACATTCAAATATCCAGTAGAGCACATAACAATAATAATCTTGGAATAATTTCCAAAACATACAGCTGACTTGCGTGAGTTCAAATCTGCCTAGGCAGGAAAATTAATACCCAGACATCTGACATTGCTATAATAGTTATTCAGGGCTAGGTCCAATACGATCTTCATTCCATTCCTGTTCTCTAGGAAGGCGTAAGAACCTTGACAAAAATCAATATTTTAGGGACTGTGCAACCTTGCCTGGGAAGCAGCAGCATAAAAATTGAGTAAGTCTGTGGAAGTTAGTCACAAGGTTTCTAGAAACACAAATTTGACTTCAACAGCAGTCAAAAACATTAGAGAGATATGTTGGCCTTTTGCCATAGCACACATTGAGCAGATGAAAAACCTCAACTTGGAAATGGCCATACCACTGCAATGACTACTCTTAAAGATACAAGAGCACTCTCAAAGTAGAAAAAGCTTTTCTGCCTCTCCCATGACCTAAGCATAAAGCTTGTATAAATCCCTCAGAAGAGTTGAAGGAGATCAGAGGGATGAGGAAAGAAAAAAAATTAAGAGCAGTGAAAGTTTCAGCCCACAGAAAGAAAACTGGTTGATCTGATTTTACAGTGGGCAGGCAACACAGGTCTACAAAGATGGGGGAGACAGAGAGCTATCGCTGAAATTCTGCTTACAGACTCAGACAAAACTCCACAGCTCTTTCAAGATAATTATGTTCCCCTTCCAGTTTGAAAGAAATAACATAGGAAGTTCAAATAAAGTCTTATGAACATGTCCAAGAATTCTTCTATTGTAGATCTAGGTGAAGCGAGACATTGGAATATGTTATAGTAAATCCTAAACTGAAATCACTGCAGTCTATCTGTATATACGTTGAGAAGATCAATGTATTTAGCCATAATACAAAGATGAGACATTCCATTTTAAAAAGCTGTTAGTGCCCACTGCAGACTCTTCAGGGAGACTGGTGTAAACAGTCAGTATTATGCTAGTTTAAGTTTCAGCACTGTTTTAGTGAAATTTCCTGTCCAACTCTATTCCCAAATCTCCTTCTTTGGGTAATATAAGTAAATTTAAAATTTGTTAGCACAGTAAGAAATTAACAATTATAGTATATAATTTGCTAATTTACGTCTAATCTGCACCTTGTGTTATCAACACTATTAGCAATTTCATCAGAAAACATAAAACTGCTCAGAGTTTCATCTTTTTCTAAGTACAATTAAGTTGACTTTAAAGCTATTTTTATCCCAGAGTAAAAAGACATGAACTGTACATTTCACAATCTGTCTACCTAGCATACACAGAAGAGTTGGCTCTTTTGTGACATCTGAACTGTTCAAAAAAAAAAAAAACCAGTCTGACTATTTCTTTTCTGGTGCGTTAGCCTTTAGCAGAAAGTACTTTTTCTTCTGCCAATACAGACAGAAAACAATAAAAAAAGGATTACAAACACTTGAAAGGAAAAACACTAAACTTTCTTTCTTATTTCTCTACAGCCGATAAAACAATAACCCCAGAGAAAAATCTCATCACTAAAACCACCATCGACAGCAGTCTAGCTTTCTTCAAAAAACTCAGTTACTTTAGAAAGCAGTGCTTCTTATTTATGCTGTGATTAAAAATACATAACACTGTATGATTTGAACACTCTTAGCCCACCTACATATAAGTTTTGCCATTCAAATTAACTGTATTTTATACAGTGTATTAGGCAAGAGTAAAGTGGGCTTCGCAGAATAATTCTTGTACAATAACATAACAACATACAACAAAACTATGAAGAAGTCCTGCTGGCTCTTAAAAAAAAAAAAAAAGGACCTGAAAACACTGAATTTAAAGATAACAATCAACTTTACCTTCTAAAGAAAGAGCTTACAGCTCCTAATTCCAAGCTTTTTCCACAACAGCAAACATTTGAATTTTTTTTCCTATTAAGTTCAACTGTATAGCTTTCCTCATAGCTGTATCTGTAGGAGAAACACTGAATATTGATATATATAATATTGCAACAATTGGGAATACAAAATGTGGTATATATCTAGATTTTTTTGCTTGCCACTTACATGCAGCACTTCCTCAACAATATAAACAGATGGTCTATTTCAAGAAAAAATGCTGTCCACAAGCATTACCTTTCCTGCATCATTTCATTTTGATACATGACCTCAACACATACAGTCTTAAAGAAGGGTCTGTAATGACTAGCATGCCTTTTAGGAAATACCTCTGAATGCACTCAGGATGCAGTACTAGTAAGTATAATAGATACTGCAGTAGAGAGATCTAGGGCAAGACCACAGGAATCAGAATGTCACATGTAGACTAACTCCTGTTTTCAAGGCATTACACTCCTGAGAGCTCAAGAGGGAAATTACTTGGGAAAAAAAAAAAAAACAGCAAGCAGAAATACTACTCATGTCTTCATGCCTTTTGTAGGATCTGTAGATATGCACACTTCATATCCAGGATAAGCATGCAGTGAAGGGGTGGTGGGACAAAGGAAGGACAGGAATGGAGGGAAGGAATTCTGCCTACTGGGAAAGACATTACAAGGATAGGCAACTTGTCATCTCTCCTCTTACAGCACTTCAAATCTGAGGTGGATCTGCAGTTCTTACACAGATCTATTGTTTGTTTTTTCGTAACTCTTGTCCTATATAATTCATTACATTGCATGAAAGAGGTAGTCTGGGGTTTTATGTAAGTTATTTGAAACACAAACATTGTGAGATATTGCAATAAATATGTAGAAAATTTTACTTAGAAAAGAGTAATTTTAAAACCATATATCACTTATCTTTTATTAAAAATTTGCACAGGTAGATATTTAATTTACTTAACAACCTTCCAGCCCTCTTCAAAACGTACAGGATTACCGTCCCTGACCTAGACAGATCCGCACTGCGCTTTCCGCAAGACAACATTTTCAGACATATTTTTTGACCAACAACCCTAGCAGATATCTACAATTCAGCAAAGGAACAAGATAGCCAGTTTAGCAAAGACCATCAGCTGGCAGTACACAGCAGGACTCAGACAAATCAGACATAGTTTATTCAGTTATCTTTTTTCCTTAGTTCATTTAAAACTAATAGTGTGCACATCTTCTGGCCACAACTGATAAGCACGTATATGCATTTCCATTACAATTATCCATTTAAACAGATTATAGCCTAACCATAGAAACCTGCCTTCAGCTGAAACCTGGTATTCAAGGACTTATTAAACAAAAACAAACAAACAAACAATCAAAACAAAAACAAAAAAGATATATAAATAACTTTTTAAACTGGGGACCTAATAAGCTCTATTAAAAGAATTTTAAAAGCATATTTAAACGATTTCACACATATATACGTGTAGATCTTCAAACATAAAGAAAATGAAAAGACAAACTATTTAACTGAAATGGTGACACTAAATTAAATCGTGTTCTTTTCAACAGTTTAATATAGGAAATGGCTGCGGGATCACTAATTCTAGAGAGCAATTACAACTGCAAACAAGTGTCTACCTTTTAATTCTACTTCAGTGTTGTGCCATGTAATATTAAAAAAAAAATATGAAAGGCAACATCTATACTGCCGTTATTGACAGTACTAGAAAATGCTGCAGAAGAAATGAGAGGTTTCAGTATGACGATATTAATGACAAATTAACAGCCCAAATATAAGCTTTCAATCTTTATCATTGACTGCATGAACTGGTAACTATTTGAGATACTTCTTATTGTGTTCACATTTGACTTGGTTGACTTTTTTCAGGAAGTGTATGATCAAAAACCTACACCTTCATCCACAAAAACCAGAACTCAAAATGATGTTTCATTGATTTACGAGTCTCTGCCTATGAATTCTTCTTCTACATGCCTGTTTCCCTTTGCACTTTAACAGTAACCTTTCAGTTATAGGTGAGTGATAAATCAGATTGATGGAAACTTGTTTTGGATCCATCGCAGTTAAATATCAGTATTTCAAAGTATTTTCTGTTTCTAAGGAAGGAAAAGCAGATCACTAACTGGAATCGCATGGAAATGTAATTTCTAAAGTTTTCAGCATGACGAAGTAGGTTGTTTCTCACAAATGAGAAAGCACATGCAAATTATAATTGTTAATTCTAAGGCAAGACAATTTTTGGGAAAACGTTAAAAATATGCTGAATGAAGTGTTTATATTTTGCATAGAAATTGCCATATATGAAACAAATGACTTAGAAGCTTAATACAAGACTAATAAATAATACATATGCATAGTAATGTTAATATATTTTCTTACTACAAAATTACAGAAATGTGATTTCTGTTCCCTTTCATTTCATTAAACTAATTCTCAAAAAAAGCTTTTTTTCTTAGGTCTTCAAATGGTTGTTTCTCCTCTTAGAACAAGGTATGTTGGCAGAAAAGCAGTTGTGGAAAACAACAACAACAACAAAAAACAAAACAAAACAAAACAAAACAAAAAAACATATTGATAGAGAAGTCAGAAGTAAGGGTTAGTTCAGAGATAGAAGTCCTGAGCTATCGAAAAGATCTGAACTCAAGACAGGTGATTACTGGCTTGAGGAAAAAATGTTCCTACAAATGTGGGCTATTACGTATTTCTGTTTTATAAGTATACCTTCTGAATAGAGATACTAGATAAAAAGTTCGAATATACCTTACAACTCCCTCAGCCAGCTTTCAAAGATCCCCAGACAAATATTGCTCAATTTAGAGTTGGTAAGACTGTGCCCAAGTAATAACAGTAGAGCTTTACATTGGCTTGTACAAATCCTATAAATAATATGTAAAGCACAGGGGGGTCAGTGAAAAATCAGGATTCTGTGATCCCAGGTCCCAGGTATAGATTTGAGACACAGAGAGATTGTGGTGGAATCCATCCAAGTGTATGCATATACAACCCAGATATCTGTTGTATACTGTGACCTCAAGAAATTCTTTGCAATCATTGAAGACCTAATAGATGCAATCTTGAGGAAGTTTGTTTTGTGTAAAACTAAATTAAGGTGGATTTAAGCCATTCACGCTGTCCTTCCTTCTCACCAGCCAAAAAGACAACCCAAGATGACAAACTCAACTAATAGATATATACATCAGTGATAAGCTGCACTGAAGCCTATAACCCTCTATCAAATTTTGAATTTAGTCTTTTTTTTTTTTCCTCAGTTGTGGATAATTCTAGAAAGTTTATTTCTACTAATCCTTTTTAGAATTTTACAGCAAGATGAATTTTACAATTAAAAAGTTTATATTGTAAAAAATACTTTTATTTGAGTTACCTGCATTTATATTTTTGAAGTGCTTTCAGGCAAATTTATAAAAGAAAAATCCAATGGGACATCCTTTCTATTGTACTGCAGTAAAATATTTTTTTACATTTCAATTCCAATTGTTGTTTTAGCCCAAATTCTGCATTTTCTATCTGTAGTAAAATATAGCCACTGAAGTTAGGATTATTTTTCAGAAATATTCACAGGTCCAGCTTTGCTGAAATAAAGAACTGAAGCTCTATTTGCATACCAGTGCAATTATAGAATCTGTGCACACAACACAGATGAAGGCTCTTTGAAATATAGCCAAGAATTATGCAGGAAAAGACTATAAGAGAAACAAAATTTTGGAAATCACTGCATTCAAGCTTATAAAACTTTTACACTGGAATGCAAATAGGAAAAGATAGCTCACTGGAAATCCCAATTTTCCTGTGTGTATTCTGTCCTTCAGCTCTATGAAGTTTACAATGTAGTTTGCTCTTTTTGGATGGACAAAAGGGACAGCATCTATATGATGATCAGATCTTCCCCATACTGTAGGTTCCAGCTTTCATGTACCAGTAAAAAAACTCAAGTGATTTTTAATTCTATCTGACTTTATATCTACTCAGAGAAGATTTAGTAATGAATATATGTTTTATCTTCATATGACTACATGACTATCATAGAATCATCAAGGTTGGAAAAGACCTCTAAGATCATCATTTAATCAATCTACTACCAGCATTTCCCCACTAAACCATATCCCTCAGTACAACATTAAGCATTTCTTGGACACCTCCAGGGACTGCAATGCAACCAGCTCTCTGGCCAGTTTACTCCATTGTCCAGGCACTCTTTCAGAGAATAAATTTTTCCTAACATCCAGCCTGAATCTCCCCTCACATAACTTGAGGCACTTCCCTCTAATTCTTTCATTAGTTACACGGGACAAGAGGTAGATTCCCACCTTGCCACAACCCTCTTTCAGATAGTTATAGAGAGCAGTAAGTTCTCCCCTGAGCCTCCTCATCATGAGACTAAACAAACCCAGTTCCCTCAGTCATTCCTCACAAGACTTGTTCTCCAAACCCCTCACCAGCTTCATTGCTCTTCTCTTGACACACTCCAGGGCCTTGATGTCCTTTTTATAGTGAGGGGTCCAAAACTGAACTCAGTACTCAGGGTGCAGTCTCACCAGTGCTGAGTACAGAGGGATGATTACTTCCCCCCTCCTGCTGGGTTCACTATTTCTGATAAAAGTCAGGATGCCATTGGCCTTTTTGGACCCCCCTGGGCACATTGCTGGCTCACATTCAGCTGAGTGCTGACCAAAAACCCCAGGTCCGTTTCTTTCACAGTCATCCAACCACTCTGCCCCAAGTTTGTAGTGTTGCCTGGGGTTGTTGTGGCTGAAGTGCACGACCCAGCACTTGGTCTGGTTGAACTTCATCCTACTGGCCTTAGCCCAGCAATCTAGTCTGTCCAGATCATTCTGAAAGGCCTTCCTACCTCCAGGCAGGTCGATGCTTCCACTAAACCTGGTGCCATCTGCAAACTTACTGATGATGCATTCAATCCCTTTATCCAGGTCATCATATGGAACAGGACAGGTCTCAGCACTGATGCCTGGAGAAGGTAACTCACAACCAGTCACCAGCTGTGTTTAACTCCATTCATCACAACTCTCTGGGCCTGGCCCTCCATTTAGTTCTTTACCCAGCAAAGAGTGTACCTGTACAAGTCATGGGTTGTAAGCTTCTCTATAAAACTTCTCTCTGCTTTCTGGCACCTGTTAACCATAGGCTAGATCATATACATAGAAAACGTACTTAGATGGTTACCCACATGCAGATAATGCCTCTGTTTTAAAAACCTCAATCTATTGCTTAATTCTCCCAGGTGCTAGTGCTGAAGTAACTATACACTGTGACAGCATAGAGAATCACATCTAGTAGTCATGCATCTTCCAATTAAAAAGCTGAAAATGACATCAGCTGAAGAACAGTTATAAATTATTTTATATAGTTTTGAAGATCTGATCTTTAAAACGTCTTAGTCTTTAAAACAAATGGATGTGAAAAGACCAAAAATAATTTTTAAAACATTTTTACTAACAAAACAAACTCTGAAACTTGTAAAATCAGTAGACATCTCCAACCTTGACAATGCTGTGAAAAGTTTTACAATCAAGATCACTGGTGTCCAGTTACAGTGGCAATTTACTAAAGTTACTTTTCAGAAAAAACAATAAACCAGGAAAATGAAAAAGCAAACAAGCAAAAAATATCTCCTTATGATTAAACACAGATGAGCTTAAATTTCATTAATAGGTGAAAATAGCGAAACATTAATATATATCAACCCCCCCCGGGTTGGTACATTCTTGGTTTTAACTGAAGGGAAAATTGGGAGATAACAAAGTACTCTTAGACACAACTCTTGTAAAAGCATATATAGAGCTAACATGCAGATCCAGGGTCTGATATATATATATATATATATATATATAACTGTGAGTTAGAAACCTGTTCATATCTAATTATAGTGCCAATATTTGCTGAACTGTAATTAAAGGTCTTAAAGTTTCGACTTTGTTCTTTCAATTTGTGCTTCTAATTTAATCAATACTTTATTATCAATCAAAAAATAAACATGCCATATTAACACCAGATAAACAATGTTCTGCCTTAATAGTGCTAATGCTAGCAATTAAGAAATCCTAATTTTCTCTATGCATCCCACTCTAGATGCAATGAAGCCTCCAGACCAAAGATTAGCCTCCTGGCCAGTATATTAAACATTCTGAAGAAAAAAATCCACAGTAAATTTCAGTAGCATCAAAATGGAAATTACGGCACAAAAATACATTCAGATCCAAGGCAACCTACAAGGCATCCATAGCAGAGCTTAATGAAGGAAGACAGAACACAAAATCTAAGTCAAGTAAATGAAACACAACAAACACAAGGTAGGAAATTAAGTACAGTAAGTCCAAGAAGATGCACAGAAACAAAGCTACAAGAACATTTTAGGACCTTCAGATCATCACACAAAATTAAAAAATATGTAGAATAGGATTCTACAAGCAGGAGTGAATCAGAAGACACGGCAGTGTTAGTGCATGAAGTAATAACATAGTATGTCAATAAATACTTGACATAGTATGTCAAGTATACTCCATTCCTTTGATTACCTAATCATAGCAAGATTATTGCAACATTAGAAATAATGCTGCTCTGCAGAACAATATTAGGACTCAAGGTTAAGACTCAGAAATTACAGATTCTTCTCTTTTACTCCTTAGATAGCAGTAAACTAGAAGTCTATGCTGAAAGAAAAACTTTGAAAGATAGAAAACAAAGAAAATAAAGAGTTAAAATCAGTATTCTTCAGGGAAAAGAGAAAAAATGAGAGAGAAAGGAGAATCAAAATTGACAACAAAGGCAGAAAGTGAAACTAATAAAGTGAACGTTGTTAATCTCCATTTTTCTGAACTGTGTGTTTGTTATAACCAGTACACGAACCAGTAAGCTACCTCCACCTTTTTTCAGAGATTTAATAAAAGATATTAAAATTTTAAATAATGAAATCTAATTTTCCAAGGAACATTTGAAAAAGCATACTGGCTCATTACCATGTAAATAATTCTTGCAATGGTATTCAGGAGAGATTTAAGAAACAAGGGAGGAGTGCCATTAGAAAAGAAGATCAAAACTTCCATCACCCTTTCAGCAGGCTTAAGGGATTGAACAGACAGGCCAGACAGTGACCAAATAGAAAGACAATTTATAAACCACTTGGTCAAGGAGCAGGAGCAGCTTGAAGGAAACATTTCTCAACTCGTGAATAGCATGAGGAGGCTGTGAGCAGGGCTGGAGGGCAAGCAGGTGGCTCAGGCAGTCAGCCCAGGGCCAGGAAGGAGGAGCTTACTCCATCACATACTGACACTCAGCGGTGGAGCTGACCCAGGGTGGATGCTTATTTTCTGAGATGGACTAATCCAACCTAGGCTTAAATATTCTAAAGTTTCCAGTGTTTACAGAAATCACATCTCCACCACATTTTCATTTGCAATAAAAACATCCTTGGGTTAAGCAGTTTGGATTGTGCGCATCTGTGTTAACAGAAATTTGCCCAAAAGCTTCATTAGCTCCTGTCTCAGTCTCTCATTTCATGTTGCTATTGTCCTCCCCCGTATCATCAATTCCTTTACATCTAAGTCCTCCTTATATCTGCTGATGGCTTTCTTCGTGTTTTCTGTAGATAATACTTTTTATTTTATTTTCAATTGTCAGTACTCTCAAAGAAATGTAAGATGTCTGAGGTGTATGAAAACAAGGTAACACCAATTAGTCTCAGGATATAAATCGGCTCATTCATTTTCATAAATCCAGTGGAAATAAGCAGAATTTGTCTCTTTTCATACTATTCCATTTCTTGGACTGTTTCTTTTCTTCCCAAGATAGAACTACAGTAGGAGTCTTACTGTCAATGATTACCATTCAGTAACTGGTAGTTCAGACTGACATGTAAACATTTCTAACTTACATGTGCTAGACACATACAGGGAAGGAAAAAAAAAAGGGAAGATGAACTGTTTTTGACAGGACTTTTAAGTGCAAAATTGACATGTCTACAAAAATAAATTTGGCAACAAATTAAAACAGACAAACTATAAAGAAAATACACTGATGAGAACATGCTGTTACAGTTCCCAAGACAGAGTTCTTTCAAGAAATGTTTATCCAGATGAAGAAAACCCCTTATCAGGGGGCCATATCACAAAAGTGTTCAGGCTACTCTCAGGTCTGAAAATATTAAGAAATCATATGAATTACAGACAAAAATCCCATTAGTCCATCTCGAAGCACCTAAATATTATAGTAATACCTGCAGGTGCTTTAGAAAAGAAAGCAAAAGAGAGGCATTGACTGTCAAAACAGATTTTTTCCCTGATGTTTCCTACTCTAATTTTAAATTCAAGGATGGCACTTCTAAAATTTCTGTAAGAAAGCTCTTCTGCAATTGTACAAATCTCAGTGTCTGGCAGTTAGTTGCTCTTGTTACTGACCTAAACTGTCTCTTTATTTAATTATATACCATTACATTCACTTACATTCTTATTCACATGTTTTAAATACAGTCTTACCCAAAGACAGTCTTAATAAAGTCAATGAGAAGAATCTAACCATGTTTTTGCTATCTATCTCCCAAGTACTCACATCATTCCAATCTCTGCAAAAAGCTGTCAAATTGCCATTACTCAGTCATTAGCCATACAATTGCAGTTCTTTTTCTCTTTCAGCTCTGCCTGTCCACCACTCTAAGAATATTAATTTGCAGATAATGAGGAACTCAAATACATTCCAACAGTTTTCTCACCACCGTATTATAGAAGATCCATCTTCAGGGTCTGATACCTTCTCTAAGCAGATGACAATCGCTTTTTGTGGGGTGAGAAAAATGTTTTGCCAATTCTTAGCAAATTTGATGGTTTGCTGATAACATAGATGAGGTAAGTAAATAACAATATAATTGTGTTTCTACTGTGTTCTTGCTTGATGTACAAGTGAATAAAACCCACCCTCCTATCTATGTATCTATCTATGTATCATGCCATTTCTTTGGCTCCTTCACCTTGGAATGTTTGCATTAAATTGTATTAATTGACTTCACATTTCTAGTAATATCCAGACACCAAAAGTCCTTTTGAAGCCTACAGCAGAAAACACAGAACTGTCATGCTCTAGAGTAATTTGGGTGTTTATAGATAATCATTAAGTTGAGCAACGACCCTGAGATTCATCTCTCTGAAGTCTAGATTTTGAGAAGTTTAAGTATTGCTGGAAGACAGTCATATCCGTAGAAACAGTTGTTCCCTTCATCCTGAATGACACCTCTCTCCATGGAGTATGGATGGAGTCTTGAACAAGAACAGAAGCAGAAACAAGAAACACAAGCACACACTATGTGATTCCCAAATAATGAAAATAACAGTTTTAGTTCTTACTCTGCTAAGGAAACAGATGGAACTTTCCACTCAAAAAGCATTGTTCTCATCCATTTAAAATTGGATTGTTGCACTATCTGCCTAGACAACCAAATAATAATGACCAAAAAAATTACATTTCAGAAGAACAAGCCCAAAGCAACATTTCAAGCATGAAATGGCAGAGATTCTCTGTGCTTTAAAGGAGGCAAATTGTCCTGACAACTGGGAATCAGGGAGCACCATTCTTGCAATCTGTTTCACTTCACTTGGACAACCACCTTAAAATCTTCCTCCAAAATTTCTTCATCATACTCATACTACATTATCTGTAGTTCCTCCTCTAAATCAGGACCTCAAATTGCTCATCAAATGTAAGATTTTTCTTGAGAAGTGAAATGTAAAAGCCTCAGCCAACAACATAATGAATAATGGCATTTGTTGGCTGTGTCTTCTTCTTCTTTTTTTTTTTTTTTCCTGTAGCTAATTCTTAAATATAGTACTATATTCTTAGGTACTACAGCCACAACTTCCATATAAATACACCAAGCAACCAAATTAAAAGAAAGAAAAAAGAAAAAAATCATCTGAAAGTCAATGACTTCTTTTTATTAAAGAAAAAAAAATTAAGAGAAAAGTTCACCTTCCAAATTTTTTAATGACAGCAATATTAGACTATAAATACTATCCTCTCTTTGCATTTTTGCACTGTCTGCTACACTGTCTGCTACAAATAAACTGATTTAAGATGTTAGGATTGATAATTGAAATATCTTTAGTTTCTTACTGAGTTTTAACAATTCTTCACTCAGTGATCCTATAAGTGTGATGTAAGAATATCTCCCATTAAACTAAGATCCATTTTGTTTGGTAAATGCCAAGAAAGGGCTTAGATTTCTGTAATTTACTATATTTAAGAATTAGCTACAGAAAAAAAAAGAAAGAAGAAAGAAAAAAGACAAAAAAAAAAACATTTACTATCTGTTTATCTATTCCATTTGGAAGAAATAAAAACTAATTTGATTTGTCAGTGTGAGGATAAACAATGAAAACAGATGAAGGTCTTGAAACATATGGTTTCAATGGTTGAACACGGCTATAGCACACAGGAAGAGGAAAGTAAGTAGGTAATACTGACAGTAGAAGAACGGTTAGCAGAGGAAATTTGACAGTACAATAAGCAGAATGAAAATATTAACATTAATGAAAACTGTTAAGTATGCAATCAACACAGATAAAGAAAGAAATATGCCAATCTAGCCTATGTAGTTTAAGAGAAGGCTAAATCCACAAGTTCCTAAAGGAAGTAACTGAACTACGGAAATGTCAAGGCAACAAAATGGAGGTATAAAAATTACTGATACAGAACCAAAGGCAGCTTATATAAGTATAACTGAAATAGAAAGCCTGTCTTGAACAAAAATCATTGTGGATAGGCTGCTAATGAAATATGAATTTTTGCCATGAGAGAGAGAAATATTATTCTGTAAAATGGTGTCACAATCTATTGGCATTACACTGTATGACAAGGTATACCATGAATAAATGATATTCAGATATCTGAATGAACATAGCTGGTGGGTTTCAATACCACCAACACTGTAATTAGACTAAGGATGAGGGCTAATTATGAAGGCACAAAACGTTTTTATTCCATCTGCACAAAAACAAATCTGAAGGAACTTAATGCTTTCAAATTCTTCAACTGATTGATTGTTGACCTTTTTTTTTTTTTCCCTTCTTACCATGTATGGACAGAGAGACAAAGTAAATCAAGGACAACGTCTAACAGACAAGGAGTAAGGAACAGGAAAAGTTTGGTTCAGAGTTTAAACGCATATTAATGATGACAAAAAAAATTAAAAACCAAGACAGTGCTATTTCAAGATCTCTGAAGAGAAAGCTGCTATCAACCTATACTGAAATTTGAACAGAAATTCTGGCCTCAGAAGCTTAATAATAAGGTAGAAGCAAAGAAACATTGTTTTTTATGCTTTCTTCATATTTTACAGACACAGTATTGATGCAAATTTCAAGTGAATGATTGTATACTATGAGCAAGATAAACTACACAAGAGAACTCCCTACGACCTGCTTCTTATAAATTGGAAACGAAAAACAACTGTTGAAGTTCTGCTGAATGAAGTCAGCAGGAGGCCAGATTTTATGCCGGTACTTTTTCTAAAGAGAATAAATGTTAGTGTCTACATGCCTTGAACCAGTGGCCGAGTAGCTGTGAAAAAATTATTAATACCTAAGTGTTCAAAGAAAAAGGTTTTCTGCAGACTTTTATTCCAATGTATCTGCATTCCAATGAACTGTATCACCATTTTGAGATGTTTCGTAACAAATTTTAGCTTTTTATATAGCTTGAACTTCCAGATTACTTGTTTTGCTTCAAAGATTTTGACTAGTAGTATAATTCTGACTCACTAGTAAGGATTTAAGATTTTGCATGTTTTGCCAATGATAAAAATCATAATCTTTGACAAATTTCTTATGCAGCAGAGTATACTAAATAATTCCACATTTGCCAGAGGCCAATGTTTTATCCTATTCATTTGGCCTTTTGGCATTGAGCTGTTTCATTTTTTCCCTAAGAGTTCTCATAATTTCATGCCATTAATGCAAAAAATAAAATAAAATCATGTAGAGACCTGGCGTTTAATTTACATAATATCAAGTACAACCGTGCTGGCAGAGCTAAGTCCAAAAAAAGGCAAAATTCCACTTACTTACATAGTTCTGGAAAAAATATAACTGAAGTACTACAAGTGTACCTATGCACAACTCGCACAAAAGAACAAAGCACATGTTTTTTTCACTCATCTCTTAAAGGATAGAGTAAAAAAAAATAAATCCACAAAGGTTATATTCTTTAATTGCCCCAGTTTAACAAGAGAAGTACAATATTCTTATATTTCTTCTAATTTCTACCATATATACTTCAACTTACATGAGCATTAGCAATGGTGTTGAACTAATGGCTAAATCAGAGCAGCGTTTATATAATATCCAGTACAGACAGGACCCATGGTGAGGGAACACAAGTGCTGCCATAACAGAAGCCATATTACCCACAGAATTACTAACAGGATCACACTGTCACGCACACATAGATGTTGTGCAAGAACAATCTATAAGCCAAAAATAGAATTAACTTGCCACCAGAGGTGTGATGTTGCCACCAAAGGATACAAAAGCACCAGTCACAAAACCTGGATCTGCCTTGGAAATTCTCCTCTGCACAATGCTGTGTACAAGTCTGCCCTCAAGGATTTATTTTATTTTATTTTTAACCAAACACTGCACTGAGAACTACATAGAAAAGGCAGGTGTCCCTACAGCCATAAAAAGTAAAAGCATTAAACCAAATTGAGCTGGTTCCTCTATCATGCTACAAGAATTGTCCTTCAGACTTACTGAAATCAATTTTGCTTTTGGCACATGTGGTACCTGAATACAAGTAAACGCGTGTGATGTGTTTATAAGCATACATCTTGTCCTATGTGCTCAAAAGTTTTTTGTTGAATATTTTTTTCATAGTATCATAGAATGACCTATGTTGAAAAGGATCACAATGATCAACTAGTTTCAATCCCCCTGCTACATGCAGGGTCACCAACCACCATACCAGGCTGCCCAGAGCCAGTCTGGCCTTGAATGCCTCCAGGGATGAGGCATCCAAAGCCTCCTTGGGCAACCTGCTCTGTCACATTATAGTTGCAGGTAAAAATTCTAACCATGACGTTGTTTTCAGAGTTGGAATATCTCAAAAAGAAATCAGTAAAATGAGCACAGAGATCTCAAGTATGTTTTCATGAACTAGAGCTTTGGTATCATTTACATTTAGTCATGATTTTTAAAGTGAAGTTTATTTAAATTTACTGAGGTTTCTGTTTAGTCTTACATCTTAGAAGCTTAAATGGGTCTCTTATTTCTTCTTGTACTAAGAAAAAATTACAGCTGTTCTACAAAATAATTAATTCTAAACACTTAAGACCATTAATTTTTTACCCTTAGTTTTCTACTTAGAAACTGTTTTTTTTTTTTTTTTTTTTGTTTTTTGTTTTTTTTTTTTTTTATATATTAAAGAATCCTACATGAAGTATCTAGCTAATATTTACAAAGACCTGCATGAAAAGTGATGGAAAGCACTGAATTTCTTCGCTATCCAGTCCTAAAAATTACCAAGTTAGCACTGTCTGGAATGTGAAGAAAGTAAATGACTTTTAAAGATATGTTAATATTCTTACCTCTCAAAAAAACATGTTTTTATGTACGTCCAGTGTTTTTTATTTCTTAGCTATGCTGCATTGCTTTGTATTAATAAAATTTTAACATGGCGTTTTATAATACCACTGCAGAATCTGTTTTCATCTAATTATTTCTTCCATATATTGCCACTGGGGTAATATTTAAAAAGATTAAGGAGATGGAGCCCAGCTGAGATATGAAAGTGTTCATTTGCTAGAATAAATTTTAAAGAATGAATTGCAGGATCAGTAAATGAATGAAAAACGATTTTGAGAGTTGTCTAATTTATCTTCATCACTTTCCGCAGAATTGCTGGAATCACATCTTGCTTGCACTTCAGTGAAATAGAAATCTTTGGTATTGCTCAGTAATTATGGTGATACAAAAAAAAAAAATTGTGTGCACTGGAAGAGATATTTTTTTAAAAGTTAATATTTTGTGTACCTTCCTCCACATCCCAAATAGAACTCCTACTTTAGTATCTTATATGTATTTATTTTATATTGTTGTGTACTTTCTACATAAAAAGAAAAAAGCAATGACAGTCATTCTTACAGATAAAAATCAAGCAGTGATGTAGTTAGACTGAAAACATCTACTTTGGTATTTTGCTAACAGTTCAGAAATACCTCTATGGAATTCTGACTTTTTTCTCCTTCTTTTAGAGGGAGAAAGAATTTTAAGATTTCATTGATCTGATTTCTCCCCTGTGTTTAAAAACCATCCAGAGCCTCTTGGATCATGGCTCCCTTTGCAGGGAACCAACATTAAGTAATGCAGAAGATTTAGCAGAACTCTCTATTGCTTCGAATGGCTTGCCCATGAGATTTTCAGATCTCATCAGGACAGAAAAGTATTTCAATAGTTGTTGTGGTTTTTTTTTGTTGTTGTTTGTTTGAGCTCTTTTTTTGTTTTTTAAAGAATATGTTAGCTGGTGTGCTTTCAGGCAGTTTCTCCCGTAGCCTGCTCTTCTGGTTTAACATATTTGAGAAGTCTTTAAAAGGGACAGTAGCTCTTCAGCTGGCACATACCTCTAACTATGGTACCATCAAGCCTGTGCCATGGGTGGCATTAAAAAGTACAAGGTTAAGAAAGTTCTTGGTGAAGACCAGTGATCTACAGTATTACACTTAGTCATAAGAGTTGAAAAGCAGAAAGAAAAAAAAGCAAGCAAACAAACAAACAAACAAAAAAAAACCAACACAAAAAGCCCATCGCTACCTGCTTGTCCTTGAATAAAGGAATAGTATAGCATTTAAAACTTTAAATTGACAATTTTACTACTAACAATTAATCAAAACTTAGACCAGCACCAGCGCTGTTTTAAAATGGATTTGACTTAATATACTGTTCTTGAAATCAAGGGAAATTATGCCACATAAAGTATTTGATAAGTAAAGCTTATCAGAAATTATTGCCAAGTTCACTAAATAATAACTTTTCAAAGGGATCAATGCAACAATTAAAATAGTAAGAAAAGTAATTCTGGAAAACTAATATCTGGCTTTTTCTTTTTTATTCTAAGACTAATTACAAAGTGGGAAAACCAAATGGAAGGTAATATTTTAAGGAGTGGAGAAAAAGTAAACTACATAATACAAACTTTGTTATTAGAAAGAACATATTTTTAATATGCTTTCTGAGCTGCAGAGCAATATAAGTTTTCTGGAGACCTTTGTAAGGCCTCAATGAAAGGAGCCTAAAAGATATCCTCTTTGTTTCTTAAGATATCATCCACGGCCAATAGGTTTTGAAATTATACAACTCTTTACCAAAGAGCTAAAGAATTGAACATACTAAGTATTATATCTGCTTATCTGCTCAACTTCGTACTATTTCAGTTTTGTAATAGTTCAGGTCAAAACTGAAGAGAAGGCTAATGTTTTGACCACAGAAATATCTTTCTCTGCCAAACAAGAAGCAAAAGATGAAGCAAGATCAGAAAGGTTTTTTTTCCGAATACTTTACTTCATTAGTTTCCAGCATCAACCCAGAACTGCAGGTGCTAAAAAGCCCTCTAGAAGCAGAAAAGTAACAAACATGGTGAGACTTGTCATGCAAAAAGCCTTCCTGACAAAGCACCACTGGTAATAACCAAGTAGTCAGTTTAAAATTTCTGAAAAATGAGTGGCTTCAGCTTTAGCCTGTACTCCCAGGGATCAGAAAGCCTTTGTGTGTAAGTAATTTTTCATACTTACTACTGAATAGGTGTCAGACAAAGAAGCTAGGCTGTAAGGTGCATAAGTTATTAATGACTCCTATGCAAACTACAATACTATCACAAGAGTAGGCTCTTTTAACTTTTAAGAACATTCAGTCATTAAAATTTATTTTTTAATGGGTGACATTACAAAAACAAAAATAAATTAAACTAAAAAAAAAAAAAACAACCCAAGAGATGATATTTTTTTCCTAAGATTTGTCATGCTGGATTTCAGTTTCAAGTTTTAAAGCAAATATTGTCACAGATCTTGTGAAAAAAAACCCTTCTTTCAAAGGAATTTCCAAATGACAGATCCTCAAAGTCTTATCCATACAAACAGAAAAAAATTGTCCTTTACTATTGTAAACTCAGTAAAAAACTCACACTTAACAGCAAGCTCAGTGAGCTCTTCATCCAAATTAGAAAACACTACCGATACATATATGAAGTGAATTTCTTAATTGCAGCACTTCCTGCAGTAGCCCTCCTCCCAAAATCACTTTCTCTCCTGCTATTTTTACATTTTCATGTATTCCTAATATCTTTTTTTCTTTTTTCTTCCTTAAGCTGTGATTTTATCGCTTTTTTTCCCAGCACTTTCTCTTACACTTGAAAATCTTTTCTTTCTTTTGTGTTGCAAATGATCTGTCTTTTCAACACAATCTTTTCTGAGCTCACTACTCCTGTGAAGTGGATTTTAACCCTGTATTTCTATTACATGTGTCTAAGCTGAATCATTTGTATCTGATTTACATTGTAGGCTCTAGTTACTCTCCTGTGTATTTGCAGCTAGAAGTCTTTATCAGAAAACCTAGGATTTAATCTGTGACCTCCAGTAAAGAACAAAAGTCACAACTCTCTAAACTCCACAATTATGCCTACTCTCAGTATTCCCATCCTTTGTCCTGAGTGGACTTACTCAGGCTTGTAGGAGGACCCACCTACATGCTAACCATTCCAATACTCCTTAAAACACCAAGGACATTGCTAAGCACCAGAGATAACAGGAACACATGTTTACTGAGCAGCTCATTTGATTGAACACAAAGTAGGAGAATATGTTAAAGATCATACTGTGAACCTAGCTCAAAATGGGAAAAAGGTATTTATGCAGAAGGAAGTCTCTTTTGCTGTCTGGTTGGACAATTCAGAAATACACAGCATATAGTGAGTGAACATTCAGCTGTCTCTCTTCCTGCGATCCTTCCATTTTGTCAGTGTTATAATAAACATTCAAGCTAAAGATATTTTGAATGCTAACATTCTGCATGGTCCATTATGGTAGATTTCAAAATTCAAAGCTTTTTTTTTGTATATAAACTTCCTTGGCAGGTGTACCAGCTTCTGAGGCATTTGGACATTCTCAGGATCTGCCAGTAGTTTTCCTCATTGAGTCTCTTACTTGCAATACAGTGCTAGGTCTACTTGCTGATGTTGACAAGTTCTTTTCCAGTCGAGCTTCAACTTTCCTAAAATCTCCCAGTATAGTTGGACAGTGTTTCTAAATTCCTTTTTGGCAATCTGTCCTTTTCCTACTTCCAGTATGTTGCTGTTTGCAGCATACATTTCAATACCATGAATGGTACCTGAAGAAAAAAAACTCCAAGTAAAGCTTTTGACCGTCTGCAGAGAGGAATATTATTGATACTTTCAAATATAATCCCAATTTATAGGACCAAATCTTTCTTTGCAGCACTCATTTTGAAGCCATTATCAATAAATATTATGCCTCATGAGACATGACAGTCAGGTACCTCAATTTTTCTTCTTTATCCCCTAAGTTAAAAATTTTGAATTTATAGGGCTCTCAGATAACTAAGCAGCTCTAATACAAAATTATACTTTCAAAGGTGGGATAAATCTTCATATATGTGCATATAAAAACATGTGTCTATTTCTGGATACAAGCCTGACAGTATGTATATTACAAACTGAAAGTCACAAATTACAGGAGTTATTTTACGATGCTTAGCATATAGTTAATATATCATTCATGGGAAGGAATAAAGGAAAAGAGCAGCTTAGCAGAACAAGGTGGCATTTACCACAGGAATGATAATTTGTGCAGCGCCAAAGTGTGCCTGATTCTTTGCAAATCGTTTAAATGTAATACTCTGAATACCCTGGAGCTAAAATGCAGTGCAGTGCAGAAGCAACATCAGAAGCAATGACAATATTACTGGTACTTATAGGAGCACTGGAAATATTCTCAAGAGGGTCTCAGAGCTGGCAGAGGAAGTAACTTGGTGAATGAGAAGCCAGAGACTTTTGACAGGTAAGGGTACCATGAAAGAAAATGCACACCTGAAAGAATGAGAGAGAGTAGAAACAGCTGTAACACTGATTGCTTAATGAAAGAAGGAAACCTGTTTTCCAGGCTGCAGTTGGACAATTGCAGACTGACAGCAATACGCAGCACACAGTGTTTCAGTGTGAGACCATCCCAGTCTAGGGGCATGGTTAAATCATGGCAATCAATTCTCTCTGTACCAAAAGCTCTGAATACTTGGGATGATATCCATACTTAGAGTTGCCAACACAAAACCATCTTTACCATCAAGTTCCAAGTAAAGCTTCCAGACAGATAAAAGGTTATGTCACCCTGGAATCATTTTTCTGTGCAGTAAAGTCACTGTGAAAGCAAGCACAAGTAAGAAAACAAGAAAATTCTGATCTTTCACAAAAAGATACTTTACATTAATTTTCTTTTCCTCTTGACTTAAGTCATAAGGACTGTATAAGTAAATACATAGCTGCATGGGTGGCATTGACTTCAGCAGAATGCAGAATTCAGGTCTTTTCATACTCTTTCAGGGAATCACAGCCTTTAGAATCATAGAATCACCAAGGTTGGAAAAGACCTAAAAGATCATCCAGTCCAACCGTTCACCTATTCCCAATAGCTCCCACTAAACCATGTCCCTCAACACAACATCCAGTCTTTCTTTGAACACCCCCAGGGTCGGTGACTCCACCACCTTCCTGGGCAGTCCATTCCAGTGCCTGACCACCCTTTCTGAAAAGTAATACTTCCTAATGTCCAGCCTGAATCTCTCCTGCTGTAGCTTGAAAAGACACAAGACACAAAGAGAGCCTGACATCACCTGTAGTGTTTCACACTGAGGAAAGAATCTGATCTCCTGAAAAACCCCAACTCTTACAAGTTACAGAAACAACATTACCTCTTTCTCAAGACAAACAAAAGCCACCATGGTATATCAGTCAGAAGACATGATATGAAGAAGAAGAAAGACAAATTTTAGAAATTAGGAAAATTGCCCACTCAAGCATCAGAAAGATTTAGCAAGGGAATCTCCATCTACTCTTTGCTGTCCACAAATGGTTAGAGGGAAGACCTATATACGTTGTGAAACACTATTTGGCATATCAAAGAGAAAGGGAAAAGAGCTCTCACCTACAGAGACAGAGACTAAATGCCTTTTCTTTCACTCAGAGGAAGACTGAACTGGTTTCATGCATTCTCTTTTGCAATGTCGGCAGCTGCCTTCTTGGTTTGGAATTTTATTAAGCTGTAGGGTACATCCTCTAATCAGAGCAAGGAATAGTATTGACAGTGGACTTAGTTTTATGAGGAAACATTTAAAAAGCCATCCTGACATTCAGAAGATATAAATGTTAGTACAAATTGAACTGCAGCACACCACATTTCTCATTCATTTTGTCAGGTACTGAGACAATTTGCTTGGGGAAATGAAGCAGTAATGTCTGAAGGCCTGATTTTTCAGAGATGTTAAGAGATACAGCTCCAGATGTTATCTCAGGAATCTACAGTGCTCACTGGTTCTGAAAACTGGGCCGCATGTATAAAGCCTTACCTTGCACTTGTCTAAAAGGCATATAATAGAGGGCAAAAAGTAAATAGGGTACTTTCAAAATAATCCTTATCTTGCCTCCCCTTCAGGTCTAAAATTACAAATATGTGTCACAGTCAAAATGAACACTAGAGGAAATAAATTTGTGTGGTATTTCATTTCCATCTGTTGATAGAACAGGCCTTCACTTATACTTCAGTGACTTGCAAGGAGAAAGTCTTCAATTAATATATATATGACTTCACTACAACTTTATAAGCAGCTGCCCTAGAAATCTGAGTTGCCTTTGCCCATGCAGTTACTCTAACTCAAGCTGTCTGAGGTTACTGGTATTATGGAACCTTGTCTTACTTCAACATAGCGCAGTCGTCTGTGTACATTACATGCAGTATGCAGTGAGCAGTACCTAGGTGTAAACCTTTCATCATATGTAGTATAAATATGCACAGAGTCAAAGTTATTTTCTCCCAGAAAAAAACTACTCCTAAACATTTACCTTTCTAAGTGTTAATGGTAAGCAAGCCACATTTAACCCGTGTTTTCATCACAAAAGCAAAGACTGCTTCTAGGAACATGAAAAATTATTTTGATTGTAATTGATATGATAAGGAATTTCCTTGAGATGAAGGATTAAAGATTGATTTTTTAGAGTTAGTATCAACCCTTTGAAAACATCAGAAACACATAATATTTTAGTAGGTCTCTTCAGACTGCTAAAGTTAAGACTGTCAGCATTTTTGTTTAAGTCTCAAGTCCGGTGAAAGTGTTTCCATTATTGCTCTCTGATGAGCACGTAGATCTCTATAAATCAGACCTCTTATATCATAATCTCCCTATAAATGTACTTAGCCATTGCAGTAACAACTTCAGTATATCAACATTTTCTGCTCTGACTCAGTCAGCTATATGGAATGTTCATATAGCTAACAGGACCAGAGCAGACCAGCTTAATGGTAGATGCAGTCTGCTGTCATTCTGTCAGTGGCCTCCAACACGAAAGGAATACCGCAACGAGCAAGTACAGAAATGACAAGTTTTAGGTGGCTTCAAGCATTTAGTACTACTTGTCTTGCTTGTAAGACTTACACAGCTCCAAAGGAAGGCTTCCTTGAAACCTAATCTTATAAACAGGAATGGTGGGTACTCATTTTATGTATATTCCTTTCCTTCAACAACATCATTATGATGCAAATGTAGCAGTCAAAATACATACACCCACTCCACTAGCTTCATTAAGGTTTTCATTACCCATAAACTGTATTTTTCAAGTAATTTGAAGATAGAGTAATTGCACTTACTTCCAAACTCTGGATACTTACAAACATTTTAAAAATCAGGTCACTGAATTAAGGCCTGTCCCTTGATTTAAGAAAGTAAAGAAGAAATTAAAAAAACATATGTAATAATAACCATTACAATAATTAATTTAAAATAATGGCAGTGTTTTCTGTGTTTAGTACTGTTTTTGCAGTTGTTTAGTTAGCTGCTAATTCACCATATGTTTTGGAAATATGCATTTGCATTGCGCTGAGTTCTGAGTAAAGATTTTTCTAAACAAAATTCTCAGCTTCAAATCCTGCCCTGCTAGAGGGGACCCTGCTCCACATTGAAGACATCAGAACTACAGTTTTGACCATGAGGGCTTTTCTGCAGACACAAAGCTGTGTGTAGCTCAGAGCAACCAGAATGACCACACAACAGCCTCAGACACACGGTGTATGACAGCAAGGCTCTTCAAATGTATGCCAGAGGCCAAACTGGCACCTGGAATACCATATGGGGGCTCTAGGTGATTATTTTTTAAGAAGTACTCCTTTTAAACTTAAATAAATTCCTTATGGCTCTCTACTGACATGTAGCATTTGTCCCAGGGAGCATTAGGGTCAAATATTTTGCTCAGGAATGGCAATTTAAGAGTTATTGGCCATCACGTATATGTTACCACCCTTCAAAGTTTCAGGAACGGATAGTTTAGTTTAAATCACCACATCACAGCAGACAAGGAGTGCCTTCATAGCCCAGCTTAGAGGTGTGTATAGAATCATAGAACCATTAAGGCTGGACAGGACATCTAAGATCATCCAGTCAAGCCATCCACCTACCACCAATATTGCCCATTAAACCATGTCCCTGAGTACATCATCTAAATGTTTCTCAAACACCTTCAGGGATGGTGACTCTACCGTCGCCCTGGGGAACCCATTCCAGCACCTGACCACTCTTTCAGGGAAGAACTTTTTCCTAATACCCAACCTGAACCTCCCCTGATGCAACTTTAAAGCCGTTGCCTCTAGTCCTTTTGCTAGTTACACAGAAGAGGCCAACCTCTTGACAATCTCCTTTCAGGATGACTAGCCCATCAGAACTGCTGCACCATAGCTTGCACATGAGAAGAGCAAACAAACTGTGACAGTTTGCAAAATGAAAACTTTGCTGTAAAATTAGTATTCCATTTATTACATTCTGTGTATCCTACTCTACAGATAAAACAAAGTGCTGAAATGCTGAATGTTTAAAAGCTATAAAAGCTGTCAGTTAGGACTTCTAAATTCCACTGTTTTGTTCTTGCATTTACTTTAAGTAACTTTTATTTAAAACCTTAAGTAATGAATAACTGGAAGAGGAGAAAAAAAAAGTGATAATTTGAGAATCAGCTAAAATTAATTAGACAAAGCTCCATTACCAGAAGTACTTTCATTGGTGGGCAATTACTATCACTTATCTTCGGTATTTGGGTGAAAAAATAATGGCTTTAAAAGAAAATTTTGCCTGTGTCATGTCTTTCTTGTAAGGAACAACAGTCCTCTTCCCTTTAGTTCCTTCTGATTACTATATCTGAGTAGAAAACAGTAAATTATATTTTTATTTAATTTTCTGTGATGACATCTAAGGTCAAATCCAACAAAACCTCAGCCTCAGAAGAAAATGAGACACCAAATGCTGAGGAAAATCTGTGTTTCAAAGGCAGCTGTCTCTTGAGGATTACTGTCTCCCAAATTCCTGTTCTTAAATTAAACTCTATGTATCCAAACTGGAACACAAAAATAATAGCTTTTCACCTGTTATTCAACACAGAGTGAGAGATTCATGTCTGACCTATCTTATTCTCTAAGTAAATTCAAAAGGAAATACCTCTCCAATTTTTGCTTGTCTCCATACTGAAGAAAATCTGAAATAAATTTCATTGAATTTAAAACCTCAAATAAGCAACATATTTTAATTTGAAATTTATATATATTTTCTTTTTCTTCTCCCATTTTTAAGGATCTTAAAATCAATATTTATGCTTGTGAAAGGCATAAGAATTTTGTGTCTGTTTCTAAATGTTTAAAAATTATGAATTTTAAAATGTAAATTATTGTTACAGCTTCATTGTCAACAAAACAGGGAAAAAGTTGGTGTATTTTTAAGTATTTGCAATCTGTGCACTGCAATATATTTCAGCTCCTGCAATGCACTGCTTTAATGCTTGCTGTATGAATGTAAAAAAAAGATGGCACTCAGCACTGGGATATCAACTGCCTACTTGGAAAATGATTAATTTAAGATAAATAGATGCTGGCTTCAACTGCACTGATTGTATTTCCTATCCCAATGCTGCAGAATCAGTGTTTTCACTCAGATGTTGTAAAACATATGCAGGAATCATTCTTTTCCACTCACAAACCATAGTGCATCACAGATTTAATCTTGCTCTTCTGTATTCTGTGGCTGAATTTAATTCTACTTCTTCCACAAGCCTAACAGACAAAAAATGTTTCCTATTTATTTTAACACAAACTTTGAACTCATGTTATTCTGATTTCAACCCACTTCAATTTCTAGGTTTAATCACAAATAACAGAGCTTAACTCTGCCTACAAGTACATAACAGGATCAATTTAAAGAATTTGTTAAAAACTTAAGAAATTACAACATACCTAACCAAAAACTTGTGTGAATTCTTAGTGATTGTGAGACTTAACAGTATGAAAAATATATAAAGTCACAGAAAGAAGAATTTTGTTTTGCTTTTTTGTTGTTGCCACAAGGCAACATTATTAATTGTTCCATGGTAAAATATAGCTTTTAAATAAATGCCTTCTAGAAAACCTAATGTTTTGGAGTTTTATTGCACATCTTTGAAAACCCTACCCTCCCGAGTTTGGAGCACTTCACAACTAAATATCCTAGATTGGTTTTATATCTGTATTCTGTCTGTAGGAAAACTCACTCACCATAAAATATTAGACATTCAGGAAGTCAGGATAGAAGAGAAAGAGAAGAGAAGGGAGGAAGATAGGATCAGGCAAAACTAGAACTTTATTTCACAAACAAAACTGAGATCAAGCAAACTGGAGGCAAGTAGAATATTGCAAGTTAAGGTCTAGATATCAGTACAGTAGTATCTGCTATGGTTATACAGTAGCATCTGCTATGAGCTAAGCCAGAAGTCAGAACTTTAACAGCATGGGGCCGGAAGCCACATTATCTCAAGGAAGCCTCTGGATCACTTGAAAAACGAGAGCCCTCTCAAAGTCAGTGATAACTTCTCACCTCCTTAAAGAACGACATGCCCTTTCTGACAAGCAGTGTTTTGCCTCTTTCTGCATTACTATTTCCCAGCTTGTACAGATTTTCAACAGGAAAAACTTAACACCACATTTGAAAAGAAAAAAGTACCTTGCAAATCATCTTGAGAGTTTGCCAATCTTTCTCTTAGTGCACTGGATGTGCTTCCATTTAAAAATGCATGTTTTCTTTTTTGTCTCATCTTCTCATGATTATCTCTGTGGATGAGGTGAGGAAAAAATTTCTCCTGGGCTGTACCAAACAATATCCCTCTTCATATGAGACAGGGAAATCCTTACTGACATGGAGGAACAAGTAAGGAAGCAGCTACCTCCAGTGAGCAGCCCACAGCACCAGCGGGTGGGCATATGGCCCTTAAAATCCATCAGGAATGAGAGGGACTCACTTCCTGTCTCTTTGAATCATTTTTATTATTTGTTTATTTCTTAGAGGGAGACATCTTGAAACAAATAAAAAAATTAATAATTATTTGAGAAAATTATTTTTAGAACACTTTGATTTCTGCTAGGAAAACAGTCAAATTCTATCAATGGAGTCAGTAGTTCAGATTCTTAAATCCACGTTTGCATTTGTGACTTAACGAACAAACAAACAAAACAAAAAAAAGCTGTCACTGGAATTTAGTGTTGTAGCTAAAGTTTTAAAGAAATCTACATAAATAAAGACTATCTTTTTTTTTTTTTTTTTTTTCTCCAAAATCAGAAAGCACCTGTGTACCTAAGCAAAGGACAAGGAGGCACGAGGTAAGTAGGGCTGCAGCATTTTTCTCAGCAAATGAGTTATGGAATTGTGAATTTGGTGGTTGGGAATAACCCTCCCATATTACACTGATCGTAGTAGTGTACAAGACCAGTAGTCATTACTAGAATTCAAACACAAGACAAATGAAAGCTAAAATCAATTTGTACTGGCTAATTTGCAGCTCTGATCCTTTCCAGTAGTTCTTAAGATGTTTTCACAAGAAGATAATTCATCAAAAGCAGTTCTTCCACTTTATCAAGAAGTTATATTTACAGAGTATTTATCAGGCACAAGAACAATGGTGGGGGGGAGTTGGCGAGGAGGAGAAGGAATAAAGTTACTTGATCTGTTTTTTTGTTTGCAAAGGGAGAGTATGTTCTGAGAAGTCATACTGTATGTATTAGGTTTAGGAATAGCATTATTCTGAGCTAGCACCTGTCATTTGTAGACAACAAACAGCTCCATGGGATTTTTTTTTCTCTTTTAACCCTAAACTTGTCTTAAAGTAGACTTATGTAAGCACTAGTTAATAACCTTGTTCTCAAGCATTTAACTATTGAAAGATTTAAAACAATTAGAGATTAATCATAAAAAAAAAAATAATCAGACTGACCTTTTATTGGAGCAACTTCTAAAGCTTTTCATACAAGTCAGATATTGAGTTGGATGGAAAGAAAAAAAAGAGCTATGTCTATTTTAACATTACATTGCTCACTGTTTTAAGAACTCCTATGGCTAATAAACTCCAATATTTTTTTTTTAAACGCATTATTTAAAGCAGATGTAAGATTCCTGTGAAAAACCTAGAAGCTTGCCTACGCAATCACAGGAAAGAGCAACAAAGATGTGAATGTTGGGAACCACTTATAGAGAAGAGGGATCATTTCACTCTGCTTTCCCATTTATTTTCTTCCCAGCAGTCTTTGAGCCAAGGGACCCATTAGTGCTGCACTGTGATTCAGAGTTTTAAGCATTTGTCCTAACCTGCAACTAGTAAACCATTTCATGTAAACTCCCAGCATCTAGGAGATGATGACAAACTTCGCTGAAACTGCTTCCTGTAATGCAAAATTAAAACCTAATTTTTACTTTCATGCACAACTTTATTCCTTCTAGAGTTTGGGTGTTTGTTTGTTTGTTTTTGTTTGTTTTCCAAATAGCGGAAGCAGCACCTTGAAGTTACCAATATGCTAAGTTGTATCTGTTGTTATCCCTTTACAATAAACAGTGTGAGGAGCAGTTCTCACCTCTCCCAGGCAAAACAGTCTGTCTGAATCACTTGAAAAGATTCTTAGTATGTTATTTTGCCTTAAAAGGTTGGATATTTTTTCCCCTCTGTCTCATGTCTTACTTGAAGTCAATAAAAGGATGTTGTACAGAGCTAGAATGATGTCCGCAGGCAGAAGCAGGCTCCTTTCTGAGCTCCAGAGCAATTCAAACCATTTGGAGAACCTCGTTACTACTCTTCTCCTGCCTGGCACTTGCTTGTTAACAGTTACAAGACAGTTTACAAGTGATTTACACTCATCCAAAGGAAATGTATCTAAAGCCAGGAGTACAGTGTAGTGCAGCAGTTGACAAAATCATGCTGTGAGATGCAGGTTCTGGGAAGCTCTGTGTTCAGGTTTCTACATATTCTTTGCCACGGGTGGAAAAAATTAAGCTTCTTGATAGAATTTCTGTTGTCACTAAAGGATGACACAACAGTAGGATGGTCAAAGAGGCCAGAAAATGGAAACAGCATATGGGCTGAACCTCAGGGAAGCCAAGAACTGTTCCCCAGAAATCATCTACTTTACACAGTTACACCATGCACTAGAATTATTGAAAGTTCACATTTTAAGTACCAACCCTCTTGCACAAAGATGCAACACTGTAACAAAGGCTCATCAATGGATCACCATACTTCAAATTTCAGATGCTGAAATTAAAGATACATAAAAATAGAAAAATGCCCCATATAATGGTACTGCATCACAACCCCATACTTCCAGATGCAACACAGGCATAAATATGTCAGATTAAAAGACCTGCTGTTAGCCATATTAGCACAGTGCGAGGCACTCCCTCCAAACTGAAGAGATAGTCATTATATTACTGAAAAACAGCAGTGACATCAACAGGACTATATGGGTATAAACCTGGATGAGCCAAGGTGAAATTCTGGATATGTATTTTCTATCTAGATATCTATTCATTTCTAATAAACTCAGTAATCATTAAATATCCTATATTTCATGATCTAGGCCATTTGGCACAAAGAACTTTCTTTAATCATAATGTTCAATATTCTCTACACTTAAAGTAATTACTATATGAAAAGCGAGCTCATTTCTGAATCTTGCTGGAAAGTTACAAACATCACAGTCAAATTTTTTCTCCCAGGAAGCACTCAGATACTACCAAAACAAAGCAAAAACATTACCAGTGAAGCTAAGGAAGGCTGATGAGATAAAAGTTAGCTACAAGAAAAAGTCAAATTATCTTTATTTGTGCTGAAATCTTAAGCAACATAAAAATCAAGAGTTCGAAATAGCTTGATCAACATTCAGATGATTAGCAAAACTCATATGTTAAATTCTTGCCTGCATGAAATCTCCTTCAAGGTGTAAACTTCTGAAGTAATTACCCCAAAATACATAACTTGAGTTCACTGGGTAATATGGAGGAAGGATCATATTAAAAAAATAAGTAAAACTCATCACAAAATATAGCCATAGAAACACGTCCTGGAGAAGCTATGTTTTACTTAATCCCATAAAACAGGGATCCTCTATTGCATCAAACTGCCTTCAGAAGTTTAAAGTTAAAGCTCATTAAAGACAATTTGGGAAGTTTTAAACCCTCTTTTGTGGTATCAGGGGAATATTAAACATAGCGTTCTGTACTTTAATGATACACTCGGAAAATTGTATACCCATATATACAGCATTTGTAAAAATCTCTCCTTGTAAGTCTTGAAAGAGAATTTTAACTCCCTGTAACACTTGTATAACTCAGGCAATTTTTATCTGAATGCAAAAAGATGTTTTGAAGTTTCTTTAAAGAAAAAAGGCATTTTTATATATAGCTGATTTCACAGTAAGAAATAACTTGTCAAAAAAAGGGTGAATATTTGAAGAAAAAAGTGGGGATTAGATCAATATTAATAGCTTCTTGCTTTGACTGTATGCTTGTAAGTAATGCTTTGACTTTTATTCATGCAGGTAATCCTATTCATTCAATTAATGCTTGTGAGATTTAATCTTATTTTCAAAAAGTAGAGTAAGAGGTTGAAGTAGTATCCCTAAGAGTAGAGATAGACAGGGTATGAGAATCACCTGTCCTACCACCTGCAGAAATATTTTTTTCTGAAGCAGAAAATCAAATTCCTCCTCAGTACAAGTTAACAGAGCTTTCTTCTGGGTGTGCTAAAGGAAGCAGCAAGATGTAAATACACATGGAGCATGAGACTTTCTGTCTTCTTTTCCTATCTTTACCTTCAATACCCATGAGTTTGACAGGCCAAAATTCTGCTAATTTGACTGTTCATTTTAAAGGGTCCATCCCCAAACCAAATACAGATGAAAAGCTGTTAACATGCTACAGTTAATGTGAAATTTTTAGAACAATGGCTTTGGTTTATGCTTATACTGCAATTTTTATGAGGAACTATTAATTCTTAGAGTCCTCATTTTTCTGAGGAGAACAGTGGTACCTTGTAACTTCCAATCTGCAGAAACAAAGGGAATGTCTTAATATCTAATGCAAGTCTGCCTGTTGCACATTTAGCCAGCACTGTGATTAGTCATTTTCCAGTCTTTTACCATCAGGAGCAACACATAGGTCCCTAGACAGCTAACTTCTCAGCCTAGCCTGAAGCATATGCCTGCACTGAATTTCAAACTCAGTCTGTTTTTACCCATCGCTGTTTTCATGAAAAGTATTCTTACCATTTAAGCTGACTTCAGCAGCCCGGTGTTATTGATAACCATTAATGTCTTGGGCACATTTGAAGAAACATACACTTTTTTTCAGAGATTCTTATTATTGATGGCCCAGGAATACAACAATCAACAAAATGAGGTGATACTGGATAAATCCTTTTCATTACATTACATCACATTTTGCTGTTGTTTATATGTGTACTACATAAATAGTACACAACCTGCATACAAACGCATGCTAAACTGCTGTTTTCAAAGCCAAGCCTACTTCCCAAACCACATAAATCCTAAGCACATGGGATAGCCCTCATTATAAGCTGCACCTGGACTCCTTGCTCACTGCAGCCTATAGGGAATTCTTCCCAATGATTTCAGCTTTTGATGACACAAAAAGAAAAAAATCTTGAAAGTGGAGTGTGATGAGAACTAATTTATACTTTATCCAGTTGCCAGTAGAAGTCCTGATGACCGGAGGGGGCCTATAGGGGTAAAGGGAGATGTTCAGCACAGCCCCCAGTGGAAAATCATGGGACACCCTTAAGGAAGACCTAGAGCTCGTGGTCACACTGTGAAGCGTCAGGAAAAGGCTTCTGTATAGCATATTACATACCCTAATTTGTGCCCATAAGGGGTCTCTGCATAAACCAGAATACTTCAGCACCTGGTACAGATCATTAATACAATCACAATACATCCACATAAGCTGGCTCCAGTTTATCTGATTATGTCTGGTTATAGCTTCTGTGCACTAAAATTGTGACTCTCTGTTTGAGCCCATAGACTGCATTCACATTATCTCTGCCTACATGCGAAGGAAAAGATTCCCCATTTCCACTGATCTGTAGCTCTTGAGCCCATTCCAAAGAAGGCAATGTAACAAAGGTAAATAACTACTCATTATTGTGCATCTTCCTCAGAAAAAGATGAGTGGGTGTAACACAATGGTAAGCACAGCAATGACAGCAGAGCAGCTAAGTTCTAGGCCACAGCAACAGCCATGGGCACATGAAACGAAGGAAAGAAGCCGCTTACCTTCCGAAAGCCTCAGGTACACAGGGATCTCCAGCAAGATACCCCTGCCTCCACTGCCAGTGAGGTCTGGGAAGGTACAATGCTTGCATCTGAGATCCCCTGGGCTGGCCCTGCCTTCCCACCAGGTGCTCCATCACTGGTTCAAACCCTGAATTAGCATCTCTGCTACAGTGGGTAACTTAAGAGTTCCTGTTTTCCGAGATATCACATATTTAAGGAGTGTGTGGAGTGAGGAAAATAGACAAATCAAAAACTTTGTTTTATCTTTGAAAGATAGATTTAGTGAAGTTAAAAACAAAGGCACAAAATGAAACCCACACACAGGTATCTAAAACACTTAGATTTTAAGGACTCTGACCAAAACAAGATTCCACACCTCCTCCACTGATCCATCTCAAGGTACCAAAACTGTAGGAAAGACTGTCCCAGAGCAGTACCAAGAGTACCAACCCTGCCTAGATGTGCCTGTAAGCCAGCACCTCCTCCCTGCATTTGAAATTTTAGAATTATGCCCACATGGCCAGGAACAACCACATGCCACCCCTCTGCACTCTCAGCTGCTCAAGAACTCTAGCATTAAGTTCATTTCACCTGCACGAACAAATCCCAGCTGAAGGAGGTGACATGGCACCAGCCTGGAATCACATCACACCTCAAAGCATCTGATGTGGGACTGACTGCCCACACTGATTTTCCAGGCATATTTGTTTTTAAATAGCACACAAGATATCAGTGCCCTACTAGACTATCCTGAGCTGATACAGATTATACTGCCTCACTTCTGCTAGAATTTTCTCCTTCGTTAGCAAGGTCACTCTAATTTTTTTCATAAAGTCAGCTACTAGCTAGATAACATTTAAGTGCACACAGAGTTTCACATATTGGGAAATGCTGAAATCTCATTAAAATTATCAGAGCCAAGAGATGTCAAGTGAAGAAGATAGGTGTGTTGCTACTGGACCCAGGTGAATATTGCTAACACTGCTCTCACAAAGTGATGTGAGAAACTGTTAGCCATACACCTACACATTAATATTAATATAAAATGAATTTAGAGCAACATAATATATATATTGAGCTTATACATTAATTTCCCCACATATACTTCTTCCCTTTCCAATAGGAATACCACATTTTACCAAAATGTCAGATCCCTTCTTCCTCAGCTTTAATGAAAACATCACTTCCTTTTCCCATATGTCTTATAAAATTGGTAGCAACATTTACATATCGTACCTTACAGAGAGTTCTTGGAGTGGGTCCAGAGGAGAGCCATGAAGATGAACAGAAGGCTGGAACACCTCCCCTACGAGAGCTGGGGCTCTTCAGCCTGGACAAGAGAAGACTCCAAGAAGAACTTACCACAACCTTCCAATACCTAAAGGGGGCCCAACAGCAAAGCTGGAGAGGGGCTTTTTATAGGGCATGTAGCTACAGGATGAGGGGAGATGGCTTTAAACTGAAGAGCATAGATTTAGACTAGATATCAGGAATAAATTATTCACTGTGAGGGTGGTGAGACACTGGAACAGGCTGCCCAGTGAGGCTGTGGGTGCCCTGTCCCTGGAGGCATTCAAGACCAGACTAGATGGGGTTGTGACCAGCATGGTCTAGAGGAAGGTGTCCCTGCCTATATCAGAGGGGTTGAACTAGATGATTTTAAAGGTCCCTTCCAACCTAAACCATTCTATGATTCTATGATTGGGTTTTCTGCTTAACCTCAATCCATTGGAACCTCCCCCACCAGTACCACCTGAAGGCCCTCCACCACCACACAGGCCACTCCACACAGGAGGGGGCTGCAGTGCCTTGGCCTCTGTGTCCCCTCCTGCTCTCTGCCCTGCCCCATTTAGCAGCTCAGTGTGTGTGCATTCTGCATTGAGCCATCACACATCATTAAGAGCAAAGCACACATCTTTCTAGGAACAACTAGGGGGATATAATGGAAGCAAGCAAGCGTTCCTTCATACAGAGTTACTGCTTTGCTTTTCTCTTATCTTTTCCTTCTCCAGGCTTGCTGGATGTATTTTTACCAAATTAATGCATAAAACAGAGGCAAAGAGAGGCAGTCAGATGTCTACAAAATTTCCAGTATTCTGTGAAAACGCGGCTGTGTTCCTCCTGCTATCCTCAGGCTGCAGCGAGGAGGGCTTCAGTCGAATTTAGGTTCAAAGCTTTCTGCCAGAGAACATTCAGTGCCTTTAATCCAAGCTGATTTAGCATGGGAAGTCACTGTGCATGTGTAAAACACATTGTTTTCCCTTCAAGAAAGAGCACAGCAAATCTGTATTTCGAAAACCAACAGAAGTTGCTGGCCTAAATTTTGAACCATCTGACATGACCATCATTTTGATACTTTCTTCTTTTGAGAATACAGAAAAAAAAAATAATGACATGATCTTGTTATTAATGGGAAACTCTTCTGTCACAAAAATTCTACAAAAATTAATCAGCCAACTTCTACAATGTGTTACATGTGTCTAATTTTGAGAAAAGGCAAAATCTTAATGAAGGAATGATAGTTTTTAAAGGAATACTGTTGGGTATCCTACATCTTAGGCACAGTCCTTTGTGGTAATACATTTCACTACATGTTTATTCTCAATATATAATAGTGCTGACTGTATATCTTGTTTGAAGTTTAGAAGCATGTATTCCTGATGACAATTCCGAATAGTGGACTACAATTTCTAATGTTTTTGTATGAGAGATTTGATCATATAACAGATCACTACACCTGCAGAATTAACTTACTTTAAAGACCTCTAAGCATCTCAGCCTTAAAGATCAGTTAAAATGAACACAGCTGTACAACCACTTAGCATTAACCTAAGCCAATTATGGTAGCAAGCAAATCCCCAATTACCATATACAGTGATCTGAATGTAATCTATCTTTTTGCTTCAGAAAATAGTTACAGGACTAGAAATGTATTTCTTCTTCATGAAAAATAAAAATGTTGGTAGATAACTGGCATTATCATAAATAACTGGTATTATCTAATGAATCCTCTTTGACACCATTGTTAATTCACTGTGTCTATGATTACTTAATAGGATGATTTTGTATATCATCAACAAAAAATCAAGACCTCCTATATGCCATTTATAAACCAAAATAACACCGAGAAATCTTCTCCATTTCAGCACATGCAAGATCAAGCCCTTAATTCACGTTATACATCACTGTGTGTGCACAGCATAAAATTAATTTGATGCATTAATTTTGTACTTTATATTAGTGCTTATTCTTAAATCCCTCTGGGAGCACAAAAATGTTCAAGGAGGTGACATGTGTCACTCTGCATGGCAGATTAATTGCATGGGAAATTCCCCATAAACATTTTTACGAGAGATTTTGCTGAAAACCATAAGAACCAAGCTCAGTAAAATTCCTTGAAACTGCTACAAGTAGCACAGATTAATTCTTGTACTAGCTACAGGGGAAATAATGTGCCTTTACAGCCTCTTGTTGCGTACAAATGCCAACCCTCTGTGCAGGGGTGAAGAAGCAACCTGCTGCTGAATGCTTGTCCCCAGCCTGCCACAAGCACTCAGAGCACCTGTGACACTTTGCCAATACTAACAAATGGTTCAGACACAAATTATTGCACATCCGGCTAAAAACTACACTTCCTAGGGACATATCCAACATCAAATTTGTGCTCCTGCAACTGAAAAAGCTATTGATTCCTCCCCTCCTTTGCACAAAGTCATTCCCAGCACCATACCTGAAGAAGGGAACCCTTCTTTTGCTCCTGACAAAAGCTGCACTTTGTTAGAATTTCAGTTTGTGATACAGTAAGCATCGTACTAACAGAGCAACAGTTTATAGTTTACACACCTTTAGAAAAAAAACTGGAATTACAAACAGTCAAGGAGATGTTTCTAGCACTAAAACAAATCACATACACATACTGAAAGCAGTCTTTCTTTCATCACGCTGCCTGAAAATAACCATACACAGACTAACAGCACACAAAATATTCAAAATCCTATATAACACATATCTGTGTCTCTCAGGTGTCTGAGGATAGAAGCAGACCAGTGTCTGCAGGATAAACATCACAATGAGGCTGCAGCCTGTTTCCAGCTGTAGTTGTAGCCCAGTTCATTAACCAGCTACAGAGTGAGCAAAAATATCCTCACACGCAGCTGCCAAAATTCCATTTTCCAAACCTTCTACTTTTTTGTGTCAATTATTTTAGATCTACTGTCATGCTGCAGACCCTTGGTCACAGCTGAATGCTTTTTATCTAGCATGCTATCAGTAAAAGAACAAAACCAATGGCTAAAAATGTGTCTATTTTTGCATATTTAGTTTCCCCTATTTCCCTTTCCCTTTTACCTTCCCAAGGCAGTCCTCCACAGCACCCCCAACCTATGCAACCAGTAGTGACACTCAGTGCATCTCAGAAAGGCAGGATGAGCAACCCAGTCCTTCACAGCTCTGGCTTTCATGTTCTTCTGCAGCTTACCTCCTGAATGCTCTGATGGATACAGAGAGAAGTGACCATTAAGCTATCACAGTGAACCTGGTGTAGCACTGTCATCGGACATGGCAACAGGACAAGCAGAGTGTTTGTATGTATACACCTCAGTTAGAAAAACCAAAGCAATCTCACAAAATCTCTGGTATCCACTTAGATGCAATTTTCCTGATGTAGTTTTCTAGCAGCAACTTTCCAGACTTACCAAATCATCCCTTAGTATAACAGTGGAACTTACTAACAATGGGTAAGAAAACAAAACACCTCCATCTCCCACTTGTCTAATGGTATCACCAACAGTGTGAAGGAATGAGATTACATGAAGGTGAGCCCCTCTTGCCTAGCAAAGCACTGTCCTCCACTGCTTCCCAGTACTGAGCTGCAATGCTGGAAGCTTCCAGGTACCCCAGCTGAGACAGCAGCCTGCTCTGCACTCATCTGCACGACTGAAAAAGCAAGGTAAATTTACACTCCTGTGAAGAGACCATATCTTATTGTCTTCCACTTTACCGAAGCACAAAGTCTCATTGAAGTCATTTAGAGCACAATTACTCCTCAAGCAGCCCTATGGATAATGGATAATCTGGTACATATTATGTTAGAAGAAAGTACCAGCATAGTAACACTGCAGTCCAAGAGGAAAACAAACTAACAGAAATCCCTCATGGGGCAGTTAAATATATAAGCCCAGAAAACTCAATTTTACATTGTTAATAAAATATTGTGCATTAGATTCCAAAATAAACCTAACAGTCACACATAGGAAAATAATCACTGTGTCAACAACTGCTGTTAGCTAGCCTAGTCACCAACTTGTACACAAAAATGTAACAGCACAGAGCAAGTTACTAGCCTAATGGCATGTACTGAGCTAATACTAAGATGTTTATTATTATCAACTAATATGAGGTCTAAACAAAATCTGAGGACCAGAACCACACTGACATAAATAAGCCTTGCAAACTGCAATCAATTAGCCACATTGATTTACACAAGCTAAAATCTTCCCCTGAGTCGATGGCCTCTGGGTGCTTCTGTTGCTTGCGCATTTAAAAATGCTTGAAGGAACTGTGTAAAGCACTCCAATAAACTCATTATGATTCATAAATGTTCTCAAACCCGCTCTTTATCTTTGAAACTTATTGTCCAAGCAGCGAAGTTGAGCTGTGTACCATTCAGTTAGCACATGCACGCCACACATACCAGTACTCCGCCTATTGGAGGCTCAAGACAGACTTATAATTCTGTTTGTAATGCATGTAGCCACTCCATCTTGTCCACCCAGCAGCCTGCTGTCAGGAGATGCAGATGCTACTCATCAGTCTTTGGATATCACAACACAATCCAAGGTACAGCCCTATCTTCAGCACACCCTTACTGGAGCTGGAACCAAGGCTGGTAACCAAGTAGAGCCATGACATGACTCAAGCACATGTATGAAACTGTCAATACTGTTTTGTTTTTACAGTGCTTCCCAGCACAATTTTGGGTTGTGGTCCCTGCCATTGTCACAAAGCCCAGTTACAGTTTGGGGATCAACAGAATATGGGCAGTGCTCCCAGCAGGCAGTTAGGAAAAGGCTCCCTTGTTTCAAGGTGGAAGAAAGAGTGTGGCCATGGGGGAAAACATTGTCAGTGTCTGCATTTGCCTGCACAGCTCTGTTGCTTCCATCTTTGCTGTGCAGACATGGTGGCAGAGTTCCTCTGATAGGATCCTGGTCTCAGTATCCACTCTGTTTTATTCTATAGAGAAGTTACAATTAGTGGTAAATGCAGAAGTGTTATTAGGCCTCAGCTTCTTCTAAAAACTGTAAGCCCATGCTAGAGTGTAGAGTGGGAAAGCAGAGGGCAGTCCCACAACGAGCTTCAAGGAGAATCCATAACAGGTTTTCTACCTAGTGTTCAACACAGATATTTGTTCCTATCACAGAGGATTGGGTTGGTGAAGACACTTAGGCATGAAAATATTTTATGTTGGTTTCCCTTTAGAGAGTACCTCCCTTTGTTTGATAATATATAAACACCACTGCTGAGCAATTCCAAATTCCAATATACATTTAACACCCTTGTGCCTTTCAAAGACACCTGCAGAACCATTCTGACACATCTGTGGGTTTGTTTCCTTCTGTAGACAGTTACAAGTTATACAAGTTTTCTTCTGCTCTATCTGATGTTATATCAGAGAGAAAAGGTCTGAAGTTTCTATTAAATATCTAAAGGGAGGTGGGAGGCAAATGGATGAGGCAGGCTCTTCTCGGTGTGTAGAGACAGGACAATGAGTAATGACATAAAACTTGAATACAAGAAGTTCTGTACTAACATGCAGAAGAACTTCTATACGGTTAAGAGTGATGGTGCATTGGAACAGGCTGCCCAGAGAGGTTGGGGAGATGTTCAAGACCCAGTTGGACGCCTACCTGTGTGACCTACTGTGGGATACCCATTTTAGCAAGGAGTTGGACTTGATGATCTCTTGAGGTCCTCTCCACCCCCTGCAATTCTGTGATTCTGTGAAACTAAAACATCTGGCCAAATATGTTGCACAGACTAAACTGCTAACCGTGAGGTGACTCCAGCATGTGTAAAACCTGAACAAGGTTCAAGACCAAGAAGCAGTCAAGATGAAAGAGTTAGGTAGAGCAAATATGGCAATAGTTAGTGACTAGTGCTGCCCCGCAAAAAATAGAAACAGTAAATTTACAGTTTCTAAAAGAAATACAAAATCAAACCTCACACACTGAGAATGTACTGTTTTGAGGTCCTCCAGTTTGCATGGAGTTTCTCTAGATTTACATCGCAGAAATGATGTATGTTTGGGCCTGATTTCAGGTGGTGTGAGGGATTCACAGGCATACAGAACTGGCCATACAGGCAGAACATCAGGAGCATCAATCTGATGCTCACCTTGAGGTAAGATAGATGCCTATACATCTCTATCTCTACAAAAGTTCTTAGGACTGTTCTCTGGCAATGGGGGCATGGCAGCCTGTGTCAGCACAGTGAAAGTCTTCCAGCTTCCAGAAGCAAGTATTCACATGTAAACTGTGTGCTGGTAATGGCCCTGCCCTGTGCTAATTCTCAAACATTCCCCAGGTTTGGGAGAGGGCTGCAAGGTCTGTGACACAAGAACACTGGAAACTGCTCACAATTTTATAGCCTACCTGATTAAGCTCCAAGGCTTGGCACAGCCATGGTGTTGTTTACTAATACAGATGCAGCCTTTGAGGCTTTGAGCCTCCGTGTATTCTGTGGTGAACTCATTTACTTTGCAATTAACCTCTCCATTCCCATTTATTGTACCCGCTTGCTTTCCTCTTTCCAGTCACTTCTGAAAACCAAGCCACCTCCACACCTGCCAGCAGAAGTACTTACTGCCTTTGTTCACTGTCCTTCAGAGCAGAGGCAAGGATTCACATTCCTATTGTTTCTTCTCCTCACAGTGAAGTACGGTGCACAACTGCAGCACTAAATCACTGTACTTGAGGGCTCATTCTGTTCTTAATATGCAGATCTTATCAAAATATATTAGTACCATCAAGTAGAAAATTGATATCTCTATGTTTCTTCAGATAGCACATACCCTTTATAACTCTGTAAGAGTTTTGCACCCTACAATTTATCATACAGTATGCTATAATCAAAAACATCAATCTTTTTAAGGCTATTGAATGCCTAATGCCTCATTCACCACCGTTATTAACCAGAGGTTAGAATATAAACATAAACTAAGTACATAACAATAAGAGCAAAAAATATAATTTATTTTATGATATATAAGATGAGCAGCCATACCTTTTTTTAAGGAGACAGTTTAAAGGAGTTTTACATATTTAAAACTCTTCAGGGTAACGTACTGCAATCACTTAATCAGTTATTATTCTTTGCCTGCAATCAGGAATCTAATTAGGAACTGTGTAACTGTTCTCAGGCAAATGAAAGGGCAGGAGCTGAACTCTGTATGGATGTGGAAAGAAAAGCTGTCAGCAATGTGTCACAGCAGTGGTGGTCTCAGCACTATTCTAACTGATTATTCTGCTGAGGACTGTGATCATGGGGCTTTTGGTGGGTTTGTTGGGTTTGGGGTATTTTTCTAATGAATACTCAAGATTACAGTATACTTGGTGCAATGATTAACTGCAGAAGCTTCTAAAACATGCATTTTGAGTACTTTTTAAAATAATTATTGTATTCTTCAGACAGTGCTCTTTGGAGTGTAGAAAGGCAACAGTACTGCAATTAGACATATTCTGACAAAAAAAAAAAACAGGGTAAGCAACAGTATTTGGATAGAAGGGAAAGGCTTGAGGTCCTTATTACTAAGGTTAATAGATGAACTCTAGCTTGAAAAAGAAAAACTAGAAGTTTCTCTGCTGAAATATTATCTATACACACTTACCCTATTTGTAAATATCTCATAAGCCTCCTTTACTGAGGCTTAAAGAATGGGTCTTCAAGAATAGATAATGGAAACAAAATATTTTTTATACGGATTTTAAGAATGTTTCTCACCCCTTGGTTTTGTTGACTCTGAAGATTACGTGAGCGCTGTTAAGTCATTCTGTAAACTTGGTTAAACTCTTTTCAAGGAAACATATTTTTTTTACTTCCAGTGATTTGCTGTTCAAGGCTGATCCCACAACCTGCAGATATCAAATTCAGTCACCTACACGACCTATTGTAGACTATTTAAGGTGATAAAATAATGCTGTGAACAAATAGATACCCAGACTGGTAAACCTTTCTCCATTAGAGGTCATAAGACAACACTTGGATAGGACACTTTCTTTCAGCCATTGCTGAATCTACGCTATAGAATGAAAAACCCAATTCTGTCAGTAACTCTTTTTTCCAAAAACGTCGCAAAAAGAAAACTTGTTCCTTAGTAGTTAGAAGAGAGCACTACACCAGTGCTGCACAGATTTATTAACCTAGCCAAAATGGGAAGTATATCTTTCTCCTCCAAGTGTCAAGATTTTCAAATAAGACATATCCTCTAGGGATATGTATTTTTTGTAGTTTAACTTCTAAAGCACACTTATTATAATGCTAAGCAATAAAATAAATACAAGGGCTGCCCTGAAAGTAATGCCCCCTATTTTATCATGTTGATTGTATGACAGTACAGGTTGAACCTTCCAGCCAATATTTCATATTTTGTTGCTGTGGGACTGATGGCAGCAGAGGAGCAGTTTGACAAAATGGCACCTGACACAGGAGTGCAGATGAAGCAAAGGTGTGGAATTGAACTCCTCTGTGCAGAAAAAATGGCACCCACTGACATTCATTGATGCATGCTGAATGTTTACGGATACCAAATAGTAAATGTGAGTGCACTGAGACGGTGGGTGGTGCATTTCAGCAGTGGTGACAGCAACAGTGGGTCACCTCCACTGATGTAGATTTTGACAAACACGGCATGCAGACTCATTTTCATTGCTGGTGAAAATACACAGCTAATGGAGGTGACTACATTGAAAAATTGTGATTTGTAGCTGAGAATTTGCACTATCAAATACTGCTATTGTATTTGTTTTGATTGTACTTTCTACAGAAATAAAAAGGAGGCATTACTTTAGGAGCAACCTATGCATATTGCACAACATATGCTTCCTACAAAACTCCTGTACCACATGGTGTATACACGATGGTGTTAAACAGATCTTCAGCAGAAGATATAACAAAAGACAAAAACAATACACTTGTATATTGAAGGCTTATTTCAATGTCATTTTTGTTTCATAAGATATGAATACAATTTCTGCATCAGAGAACACACATCTGTGATTTTTCTATTGATTATTAGTAACAACAAACATTTATCACTTGCTCCCAGAAACAGAACTGTCTGTATGTTATTTGTTTTGTGCTGTCTCAGTCACTGCTCAGCCTTCCTCGTGTTGATTCTCAGCCATACTGAATAACCAAGTGTATGGGTATCATTCCAATGAAAATTCAAAATCTTTGTACTAAAATCTTTGAACTAGAACTGTCTACCAGTCTTTTTTGACTTGGCTAGCTAAACTATTTTTCCACATAGGTTTTGCTGTCTTTTCTTTACAGCAACCTAAGTGTATATCTAACACTGAAGAAGTCACATGCCAATGTCCATTTAAGTAGATGAATGCAATACAATATCATTAGGTCTCTGTCAAGGAAGAACAAAAGTACAGCTTTGTAAGGACTGCAGTTAAACTTTCAGAGAGCCAGGAATAGCTGTATGCAATGGCATTTACAGGGTGCCTAATTATTATTTTATAAGAACAAACTACTTGCATACGCATCACATTGTGTGCCCTTGTCTTTTGCTATATGGGGACCTGCATGACTGTGCATTTTGTTTGTTTTTTTCCAAACAATCTTCAGTAACTGTGTGATGATTTATGTGCTCATGAGACAGCAACTAGGTGTGCAGTGCCCTCCCTGCAGTGATGGCTCTGTCTCAAGGTGCGCTTTGGCATAGACCTGTTGCCCCACATGATTTGTGGCCACCCAGCAGGTTCTGCTCCTGTGCCATAAGAGCTTCCAGCACTGCAAGGCAGTCAGAGCAGTATCTGGAAATAAGCAGTGCTTTTCCCACATAGAGAAGTCCTTTTAATTATCCAGTATACTGATCACTTGCCATTTGGGCCACTGTATTCATCAAGCAACCAATGTGAGATCACTGCAAATTCTTTCCTGTCTATCTGTAATGCATCACTAAAAGCTTCTTGTGACCATAGACAAGGGCACAAAATATCGATATTTGATCCTAGTTTTCCTGGTTAAATATAGAAGGGCATGACTGCCAATCTTTTTCTCCTTTTCAGAACATCTGCCCCAGAAAACATCAATGGTCTGAGCTTTTCACACAACACAAAGTCATTCTTCCTCTGCAGATCTGATGATGAGCACAGAAAACAAGAAAATTAGCATAGACAAATCATTTGTACTGATCACTGCTGAAACCTACAAAACCTGCAAAAAGTGTATGAGAAACAGAATACGAAAACTTTTCTTTGAAAATAGCATTAAAAATGCATATAACAGCCACATATGACAACTATAAGAGTTTGCATTTCCAGCAGACCACAAATCATAGCAATCATACAGTCCTTATTTGTAATTTCAGTTTACACCTATTCTACAGATGGGATTTTTAACCCCCAAATTCTACCTACAGGTTATTTTACCATCAAAGGGTGTTTTTAGGAAATTGAGGCCTTTGCTTTCCAATCTAGTTTCACATGCCTTCCTTCCTAACACGTTACAATCCAAGCTGGAAGTGCAAGCTACAGATATACAGCCGATTACAACTGAGAATTTTCTCAACATCAAATACATCTCTCCAGTTCAGTCTGAGCAGAATATAGATGGAATATTTCTGTTGACACAAATGCATTAAATCTGTTTTAGAATGTGTTCCAGGGAAAACATCAATTGAAAAATTGGTATCAACTAGAGTTGATTAATGTATGAATTGTTTCAGAGCTGCATGCAATCTCCCAGCAATAGTTCTGTTTCTTTACTTGAACCAGCTTGCCAATTATCATTATGTGTAACTACGAAACTGGGACAAAATGATGATGATGATGTTTACATCTTATCCAGTATGCACATAAATTTAGTCTAGTATTAACAATAGAAAGAAAAAAAAAAAAAAAAAACCCACCGCAACAAAAAGTTGTCATTAAGGCATCTTACAACTGGGTACATAACAGTGTGCTCTGAGCAGCCCACAGCATTTTCAGGCATGCAAACATTCCCCAGGACAAATCTTGTTACTCATCCACAGTACCTAACTGCACAAAGCAAGCAGACATACATGCCCACAAAAGATACAGAAATGCAGAACTCTGAATACCTACATCCAATATTACAGTGCCTACCTACAGCATCACCTGTGCATTCTGTCATCATAAACCGAGTTGTTTTAATACTGTCCATTCAGTGTTTTGAAGGCACGAAAAATAACAGCAGAGCTGGTTGAACCTTGAAAAACCATGTTTCCAACTTTTGATAGGGATGTGAAAGGAATGTGAAGTGGTTGTTTTAAAGGATGCATTTATTGCTATTCAAAAATGTTTGGATGCATGGAGTTCTGCATGCACATATGTTTGCAAAATGTTTCTCCCAATGAAGACCATTTAATTCCTTGGATAATCAAACTGGAATCTTAATGGTATCCTCAAGCGTTTTCAAAGAATGGGAATTCCAGTTTCTGCAGCCCATTCATGCATCTGTACTTATCTTTGCCATTGGGTTGTTCCTTGGATGAACTTCATTTGACCTTTTAAATAAACCGCCCCGATACATGGTTTCTTTTCACTCTTGTACCTGTGAACAAACCTTTCACAGTAATATCCTAGATCTGCAACTTTAAAATGATTACAGCTTCTGTTGTATGTTGTAACAAACACAATGCCATGGCTTCAAGAGTGAAGACCCACAGTGCATCACAAACAACATGTCCTTCCAAGGAGCTAAGGCTTATACAGGTGGGTAGAAAAATAAAGCAGCAAAACTAAATCTCTCACAGCGTATTATCAGTGGCACTTTTAAATAGAACTATCTCAACAGGTAGTTAAAAATATTTCGCATTTCTATTTTTCCCTCAGAAAAATCAACACTTTCCCTCAGGGAACAGTTTTCCACACTCTTCTTAATGCATCCTACAGGTTTCCTAATACTAGTGAGAAAAATGACATTTGCAGGTAACAATGACTTTAGTCTTTTAAAATAATCAGTTGAGATGTAACGTTTGAGCCTTAACAAACGTTCCTGAAAAGTGTTACATGCCAAGGGAAAAAAAAAAACAAAAACAAAAAAAACCCTACCTTGTAGCCAGAGGCTCTATCAGGGAAAACCAAGTAGGAAGAAACACCAACTTCTTGGCCATTCTTTGAAAACTCTCTTCATTCTCCATTTAGCAACCTTTCACAAGAAGTTCATTCTTTCAATGATGTTTTTTATGCAGAGGATTATATCTCAAATGAAGGTATCTGCATTAATGTATTGCTACAGCCTGGGTGAGTAAAACATGGTTCAGCCTTGAGTGAGGGTGCAAACGGATGTAACAGCAATGTCTCACATTGGAAGTAATGGGCAAACAAGCATTGCCACATGCAAAATCAGAAAGGAACCAATCTAGTTTTAAGAACTCAATTGAGGGACCAGTAAAAATATTAGGCTGCTGGAAGGGCACAGTAAAACATAAAGCACCTGTTTAACATTACAGCTAATTGTGAGTGTAGGAAATGGCCCCAGAAGAAATTGGTTGAAGGCGATTAAATTTGATTGTAATGTTATATATACAGTGTGAGGCCCACTGTCTGAATTGAAAACAAAATATGCTCAAAAGTCACAGATAAAACAAAAAAGGTTTAATACAAGGCATAAGCAGCAATGCTATATGCTTGAAGTATTTTTGAAGATTTATTTTTGTCTTCTTGCTTTGCAGAAATTCACAGAAAGCACAGAAAAAAAGACCATAAAAATCAGAAAATAAGTTCACCTCAAAGTTTAGTATAGGCTCCATGAACACTTATGTTCTCCAGCATGCTGGAGGCACTAGGGTGACCAGAAATACAGTTAGCTCTGAGATATGAAGTGCCCAGAAGCAGTGAGATCAGAAAATAGGTAGAAACAAGGCAACTTTCCTCACCTGTGTCTCTCCCTGCGTATGCAATGCAGTGCACACGGCAGCATCTCAGGGAGCAGCACCTGCCCCACTCTCAGCACCATGCAAGGGTTCCCCCTGGCAGAAGCCCACCTCTGCACCTGGCACCTCCCAGACATAAGAGTGAAAGCAACATTTTCTGTTTCCTTTCCTATTTATCCCCCCCTTTTTCTTTTTTTTTTCCCCCTACTTTATTTTTAGTACAGTTGTTTTGCTTTGTTTTGTTTCCCTTTCTTACCATTGGAACTACCCAAATCCCATTGCTTGTTGGAGCTTCTGGTTTACTACTGGTCACTTCATACTATATATCTTAAGGCTTTGCTTTCTCCGTCACGCAACTCTTCCAGCAGTGCCCACAGCACAATCTTCCTCTGCCTTTGGAGTTGTTGGTGGCACACACACAGTGCTGAGGAACAAGAGGACTGGCATCCTAGGTTCTGTGGTCTTCCACCTGATCACACAGGGGCTCCCTCCTTGCAATGTGTGGCCATCCAGATCCCATTTCACAATGTACACCATGTCTAGTAACTTCTTAAATGCTTTCTCAGAGCTCTGCCTGGCACAAGTCTCTTGCTGGTGGCAAACACCAACTCCCATTATCTGCTCCAGACTCATCCATACTGGTGTTTTCCCTTTAACTTAGACAGATGCTTGTGCTATAGCTCTGCTGTTCTCTAGTTATGGTCCCTAATTCCGCTGCCACCCCTTCATTTTCTAAGGTTTCAAATACCCAGTGCTGTTATCTGCTGTGGAGAGTAATGAGGTGCTGCTCAGCACTGGTTACACTTGCTTTAATGCTGGAACAGCACGTTTGTGGCTTGGTATCAACTAAACAGTCATTGTTTCCAAGTAGCTGCGAGGGGCTTATTTATTGCTATTGGAACCTCTGAGCTCAGGGTGAGGGCTGTGCTTTTCAAAAGCCAGCTCTGTGCAACACAGCAGCACTTCCCACCCCCAACATCCCACAGAAATTAGGCAAACCGTAAGTGCAGCAGAGCAGCTGCCTGACAGACTGATTAGAAAACGGTGTAAAAACGTGTGAAAAATACTGTATTCAGCTGAAGCTGCGGGGAACAACGGAAGGAAAATAATTAGCCAAGTCATATATTGGCCAAGGCACTGCGTCTTCTCAGCCTTCTATTCCCTTCATCGTACAAAGGGATCCTTAAATAACTGGTAGTAAACGAGGCTTTGTTTATATCTCACCTTAAAAAGCTACAAGCAGAGCTGTGCACCCTAATAGCATCATTGGCTCTGACGTGATTCATAGGCAAGGGGGCCATCTGCTGAATTCCCAGCACTGCTTTCTGCTGTATCCTGCAAGGTTTTACCTGGAAGTTGCACAGCCGTGTCCCCTCCAGCGCCAGCACTGCCAGGCTGTGAGGTGACAGCATCCCTCCGGGCAGGCCTGGCTGCATGTGAGCACTGCAGCACATCTGCCATGGCTGCAAAACCACAGCCAGCAAGTGAGCACAGCAATCCACATCAGGCTCAAAAATCCCACAGACAATATCCCGGTCTGAAATGCACGCAAGAGCTCTGCATCAAAGTGCATTTCACTAAGTAAAGATTTTCAGAGTGAGAAAACTTCCTACTGCTTGCTCATAATATGGTCATGAACAGAACTTTTCAGGCAAAAGCTAAATGCTTAAGCATGGAATCAGCTCTCTACAACAAGCATTTCCACCCTACACTTACTGCCCTCAGCAGTGCTGGCACTGCCCAAACCCAGCGCTCTCTTTCCTGACACTCAACTCACTGGAATTTGTTTCATTCCATTCTTCCTAAACTCATCACCATTTACTTCAGAACACAACTTCCCAACTAGTTTTTCCTACACAGAGAAATGATCAGAGGAAATGCGGAGTTTTGGAGACTTTATAACAATGTTGCCCCAGGTCAACATGTGCAGATGAAGTAAGTTATCTCTGTAGTCTTCCTATGGCACCGAGGGAGGTGGTTTAGTGCTACTGCAGTGGCGGGTTGACATATGGACTTGGTGATCTTGCCTTTCCCAACCTTTATGATTCTATGTATCTTTGTTTTTGGTACTGCTACAGTGCACAGTCTCTCTATACTAGAAAGATGGATCACATTTGTTTCTGATGCAATAATAGCAAAGAATGCTAAATAAATACTACAGGAGCATCTAGACTGAAAAATCCTTGTTCACATAGCCGTGAAATTTGATAAAGGTATTTAAAATATTCACCACTGTTCTCATTTTGGAAAGCATAGCCTTAAGTCTACTGACATTTCATGGTCTGTTAATACAACACTTTAAATATAGAAAGGTACACATTATACATTAAAAATTTTGTAGACTCATGAATAAGATAGCTATAGTATACAAGTAGAGGATTGTTTAATGGTAGGAAATATAACTTACAATCTTCAAGGTTACTTCCAAGGCTAGCATATTAAAAACGACTGTGAGACATAACCTGTATCTTCTGAAGTTACAGTCAGGAATTATTAAGTGAAATAATTAAACAAAAATCGCAAGGTATACAAATAAATGCCACTTGTTTGGGACCTACTTAGACACACAAGTGGTCTGAAGTTTAACTCATAGCTTATTGTTAAAGAAAATACAAAAACTTTGAAGGTACGTTTGTATGGTGCTATTTGCTGGTTTGTTGTTGTTTTTTTTTTTCTTATGCTGAAAACAGTTTTATTACCTCAATTATTACTAAATTCCAATACGGATGACTCCCACCTCCATAATATAAGAATATACCCAGGTGTTGTGTTCACTGCTCCCAGCCCTGAACACATTGAGGAGCAAGACGTATACGGTCTGGAAAGTTGAAAGTTTGTAAGCACATAGAGATAACTGGAAAAATCACTGTTTTCAGTATGTAAGAGATTATGTAACTTGCCAACAAAGCATTCATTATTTTTCACCTGAAACCTGGACTCCCCTATGAAAATATGAAAATAGCATACATAAAAGCAGTAGTAAAAGCTAATTACTGAACACTTATAAGTAAGAGCTCCAGATCTACAATTACCCAGAGCCAATAAAACGCCGATGCACCACACACCTGCACTACCCGGAGCTCAGCGCAGCAACCGAAAAGCCTGACTGGCTGCGAAGGGTGCTCACTAAAACAAAATACCAACAGAATAAAAAAAGGTATGAAAAAGTGAAAGTTTCCCCTCAGTACTTCAGAATGAAAGCTAAGGAGTGCTAAAATTCAGGGTTTCTTGTCTATATAAATGGTCAAAAATCATGTAAAAACATCCCAAATTCTGGTCATGTTAATCTCAAAACCAAAAGTATTGCTCCTAGCTTCAAGCTCAGGAAAGCTCAAAGGAAAGAATGTTCCTAAGGAGGGAAAGAGACTTGAGCTTTTTTTTCTCCTTTTCCACTAAACTCTCTAATTGACATCAGACTAAAATACTTCATGAAGAAATAGATCTTGCTCAACATTGAAGTAAATATTGTTCCTTGATAAGAAAAATCAAAACTATTTCCTGATCTTGTATTTGTATTTAAAAATACGTACATTCCCCCACCAGTTAAAAGAACTGTCTCAAAACTGATTTGTTAACAAAGTCAGATAATTACATTCGTCTCATGAAGCATTTAGGCTGAGGAGAGCTGTGCGCACATTCACTGTGTAGGTAGGAAAAAAGGCAAAGAAGTTGGAAAGTGAAGGATGTGAGACACAACAATTCTTGAGGGATAATATCTCCCGACATTTGAACAGGGTTTAAGTTCTACTGCGTACAGCACACAATACTCAGCGCAAAGTATCTACAATCATGCTTCCTCCCGCTTTAGACTATTGAGGTTTTTCACCTCTCGAACTGAGGGGAGAAACCTCTCTCCCACTCTGACTGCGACTCCTCCGCGTTTCGGGGGGTTCCACGCACGGGTTGAGGTGAGGGAGCGGACACAACTCAGCTGGAGCCGTGCGGCGGTACAGCGATGCGGTGCCGAACCGCACAGCGAGAAGCAGCAGGGAGGGAGGAACCCGCGGGCGCTGTGTCAGCGGGCTGCTGTAGGACATGGGGGGATTTTAGACGGAGAAGGAAATAGTGGTCGCTTTGCTTCATCCCATCACCGAAAGTCAAGAAACAGAAAGCACAGGCTTCATCATCACAGGCAGTTTCCTGAAGGCATTTAGGGTGCGAGCGCATTGTGGGGCACTGCCAAAGCCAAAGGACTAAGTAGTGGGATGGGGGCATCCCCGGCACCTTCGGTGAACGAAGCTGTCCGGACCCAGGAGTGCTCCACGAAGACGGAGCACGTTCCATTCCGGCCGGGGAACGCTTGGGATGCTTAGCGCCCGGAGGAGAGGCTGCGACGCACTGCTCTCCCCCCCCGCCCACTCCGGCTCCGAACGCCTATCGCGACCAGCAGGGACATCACACCGCAGCCCGGCGGCTCACCGCTCTCGGACGTCCCCAAACTTCCCGCACCCTACGCCACACAGCCAGCACGGGTACGAACGCAGCATCAAAACCTGGGACCAGGCACTGAACCGCCACACTCGAAGCCTCTCCCAGTGGCCGCCCCCAACTTCCCCGCAGAGCGCCGGCAGCGACCCTTCCTCCTCCTTTCCTCCCTCCCTCCGTGCGGCGCCGCAGCCCCACGCCTGCCCCTTCGGGGGACCCGCGGCCGCTTCCCCGCTCGAGAAACTTTTCCACGCCGCCCACCCACCCCGCGCCGCGCTCCAACCGCCCGCGTGGCCATGGACCCCCGCCCCGCTCCTACCGTGCGGGGGACAAGTGAGGGAGGGAGCGCGGAGGCGGCAGTTACCGGCGAGCGAGCGCCCTTCTTGCAGAGCGGTCCCCTGAAGACGCCTTTGATGCCGCGGTAGTGCCCGTTGCTGAGGTGCCGGGAGCTGATGACCAGGTAGCACGCCATGCGGGGCCCCGGGCGGGCCGCCCGCTCCTTGGCGGCGGCGGCAGCGCTACTCCCGGCGGAGCGGGAGCCCGCATGAAGGAGCGGGCGGAACCGCGGCAGCGATCTCCCCGCCGCCGGCTCATCCAGCGGCCGGCCGAGCGCTGCCAGCAGCAGGGCGATGCGCGGAGGGCGGCAGCAGCCACAGCACATCCGAGGGAGCGCGGAGGCCAGTCCGCATGCTGCTCCGCTGGCGGCAGGCAGCCCCGCGGAGAAGGGCAGCGCGCAACTTGCACAGTCCGCCGCTGCTACGGCCCCTTCCCTCCCTCTTCCTCCTCCTCAGAGCAGGCCACTGGCAGGCGCGATCCGGAGGGGAGTTTCTCGGCGGCAGCTGCCCATGGCTCTTCCCTCCGGCCGCCCGCTGCCTGCAACCCCGCGTCTTGCCGTGCCGCAGCCGGCGCCGCGCCTCACTCACCTCCGCCGGCGGCGGGCGGGGGCGGCGCGGGGCGGGGGCGGAGGAGGGGTCGAGCCGGCCGGGGGCTGGCGGGCCGGGGAGCTGCGCCCGAGCCCTGCGATCCGACGGGTAAGGGGACCCTCTTCCTCCCCCTTCTCCCTCTCCTCGCCCAACTTTCCCAATGCCGGGAGCACCACGTCCTGTTCCCTGCCGCCCTTCCCATCCCCTCGGCCGCCTCTCTCCCGGCCCCGACGTGAGCCCCGCCGCCCCGCAGCATGGAGCCGGTACCCGGCCGGGCAGCCCGCGGCTGGTCAGTGTGCTGCACCCCAACTTCTGGCTTTACCTATCCCCACAGCACTCGGGTATACGATGCGGCTTGTGACCTAAGTGATGTGCGGGGAACTGCGAGTAGGACATGCCTCGAGCGCTCAGCGCTGAAACAGGTTGTTCCTCCTTCTGCAAGAGGCGCAGCGCTGTGCGCTCAGGGCTGGCAGTGCAAGCTCAGCTCCTTTTCAGCAGGTCACAGGTATTGTCTCTGCTCTGTTACTTACTAAGTCGATAAAAGTAAGTCGATAAATCACCCGGCGGTCAGTCACCTGCAGATCTTTTATTTCTTCCAAGTAGATTACTCGAAGCTGCAGATAACAACCATTTCAGATCCTTCGTTTCAACCTGGGAAAGCCTGTGCTTTCAGCTATTTAGTGAACGCAACTAATTTTAATCTCAAAAGAGCAGTCTTCCTATAAACATAACATAAATTTAAATTAAAAAGGAAATGTCTCACAAGCTTCTGAACTGTATAGACAAAAAGGTCATGACAAATCAAATGTCACCTTTTGGCTGTATATGTAACATAGTACTGTACAGCCTTAGTATAGAATGCTTTACATACTATATGAAATTTCATGATGTGTGTGTGTATGTACATAATCAAATCTATTATTGCATACTTAATGAATAACTGTATGATGTTACAGAGAAAAGAAAATGCATATGAAGTTAGAATAACCCAAAGTGGGAGTAGCATATTGAGAACATCCTTTATTAACTATATATGACAGATTTCCAACATTAGAAAAAGGAGGAGAGGAGAGGAGAGGAGAGGAGAGGAGAGGAGAGGAGAGGAGAGGAGAGGAGAGGAGAGGAGAGGAGACCCACAACTGCGTGAAGGGTTTAAACTGAGAAAATAGGTGCAAAATAAACAGGAGGTAAGGTGTAGCTGTGCTGTGGACTCATTGCTAAAGGCAATGGTAGAGGAAGACAGAATAGTCACATAGCTCAGCATAGTCAGGCTCTGTGGCCCAGAAACAGTGCCCTACCTACAGCAGATATGTGCAGGGCTTTTCTCAAGTAAGTCATGATGAAAACTGACTTCTTAGAAATTACACCACCGTACCGAAAAAAGTTCACAGCTGTTAATTTGGGGGCAGAGATGAGCTGTTATGATTATTTCCTCCCACAAGTCCTGCAAGGGAATGGCTTGAAATTTAGCTTTGTTGGCATATAATTTACAGACTTTGTTAACTACAAATTTCTTTCTGAGATTCCTCCTCCATGATCCTGTTAAAGGTTATAGTATTAACTTCAGATTTCTTTGGGCCTGCAGCTTGATTTTCTGACTCCATAGTGAACATGCAGTTCTGGAAATAAAACACCAGCATCTTTACTCTCTGACAGCACCACAAACTTTCCAAAACTTTGCTTTCATATGCTGCAGAACAGAAAGAGAGAGTTTACCCACCCAAACAACGTTCAGAGAGGCATCATTTCCTCTTCTGTTGTGAAGAGACACGGAAATTCCTCTATTCCTTAGAGCTTCTTTTGTCCTACATCTTCTACAGAGCATCCACATCACAGTGTGGCTGGCCAGCATGCATCATCTGCAGAGAAGCTGCAACAAAAGCCAAAACTCTGCAAGAGCTTCACTGTAGTCTAAGGACAGTACTTTACTCCTTAAACTCATACAGTCTTACATAGTTCATTTACTAAGACTGTATGAAAGGGAAATGATTTGCCCCAGAATAAACTGCACAGTACCCATTTTATCCTGCTGAGAAGGATGATGTGCTCAATTGACTCTGCTGTGAAAAGTAGAAGTTATTTTAGGCTCGTGTCATTTTGCCAACTCAGGGGAATAGCTACTATGACCACCAATCTAATTTATAAACAATCCGTAGAACACAAGCCTCAGAAAATGAGATTAAGAGTTGTCAAATGGAACAGTGAAATAATTATAACACTCCCTGAGTATCTCCCCAAGTCCCTGGAGAGGCAGCACCTTCTTCTCTCTCACCATAGGTCATGTGCAAATATGAATGAACTGTTTGTAGTTTCAGCTGGATTCAATCCTCCACTGCCTCAGATCTCATAAGGCAATTTTCATCTGAGCACAGTGGATGTAAAATACTACCATTTAGAAAACGACCATATCTTTGCAGAAGTGTTACTGACTTTTCAAGATGCCAATAAGTAGAGAAGCAGGTCAGCTATCACTTACAAATGATGATTAGACTAATTAAATGTTCTCCAGTTCATCTATCCCCTCAGTTTAAACACACTTTTGCCATTAATGAAGATTACTTAGCATTTATTGCCCCAAAAAAGTCTGTAAGCTTTTTCCTATTATTCTCTGTAGGGATTGTCCTCATTGCACAATGTGGTGTCAAATTGAAATACCCAGTCTAGCTCTAGAGCCACTGCTTCTGACATACAAATATAATCTGAAAATCATGCAGCAGAGAATGATATTAATATAATCACATTACTTTTAGTGGTTGAGCTAATTCATGTATTTCTTTTTGGCTTTAGACAGCACATTGTAGATATAGACTTAAAACTCTGTCTACACTGTGAATTTCATTTAAATTTTATTTCAAGGATTGCTCCTGATACAAGTACCATTTGTGCACAAATTCCATCATTCTGATACTATCTCCTGTACAGGTAAAGCCTCCAGTTATCATGATTTGCTGGATGCCAGCATGATTTCTCCTCAGGCCTGAGAGCCCCAGATTGAGTTTTTTCTCAATCCCTAATTGTGCTTAGAAAGAACAAAGACATCCTTCCTCATGCCTCCAAACATGAGAAAACTCAAAGAGCACAAAGAATATCTCTTGGCACCACACCTCTGCAAATTGTACTATAGCAATCAAACAGGAACAGAGGGTGTGTAGACGCACAGCTTGAATCCTGCTTCACAGTCTGGTTGTTCTTGCAGAGGTAGTTTAACAGAACCCAAATGAACCTAAAGGAAGAACACCCCCTGATACTGATGTGTTTTTTTCAAGAGGACTTCCTGAGTAAGTGAGAACTTCTTGGCAAGACAGTCTGGGTATAAGAATACACAATGAGGTTCCTGACATTTAGCAGCAATGTCTTAGCATAGCTTTACAGCATATATTCTCTTCAGATGTAATGGAGATTTCAAAGCTATAAATCAACTCCTGGCAATATAAAAAGATCTTTGGATTATAATTGCTTAAACTACATAATTGTCTGTCTCCAGTTTGTCTATCCCATGCTGCAATGTAAACACAACATGCCAGAAATAGAGTTACAGTGGTCAGTCTTCAGATAAATCCAGAGGTGCTCAACACTGAACTGGATGGGGCCTGGGCAGCCTGATTGAGTGGGTGGCAGCCACCATACCAGGGGTTGGGACTGGGTGAACTTTAAGGTCTCTTCCAACCCAAACCATTCTATGACTATGATTCTATGCATACTATGATTCTATGATTCTATTATCTCCATTCTCGTGGTACAAAACTATATCTTGTTCCTTCAGGTGAGAAATAAACTCCTGCCTTGCTGACTGATGAAAGTTCTTGAAGTCAAAAATCAGTTTCTCTAGAAACATTTAGTTAAATGTGTCTGAATACAGCCATAAACTCTTACAAAAACCTAGAGAACAGTGTTACATTAAATGTCTTATTATTCCACCTAATCTAATATAGTATGTCTTAATTCTTTGTAAATTAGAATGATGCTCATCGCTGTTGAAAATTTGATTTTTTTTCTCACTGCAGAGAACATTTGCGGAACATTTTGTTTGGGGAACATTTTGTAAAGTTCGATACTTATTTGGAGTTCCAGGCAAATACAAAAACAAAAGGTGAGCTGTCTTGTGTAAAACTTGTCTGTTTTGCTTTCAGTGAAATGGCATCTTCAAATGTCTGCTTTTGTTGTTTTCTTCCTGCATCATTAGTGGTACCAATTGCACTTTTCCTGAAGTAAGGCTTGCTAAATTCTTCATTATATCCGTCTTTATTTCTTGAATTAATTTAGATTCTTTTAGTCCTTTCTTATTTTATTTGACTTGAAGTACTTATCCCGACTTTTTTAATCCCAATCTGCCTCTTTTTATCTAAATAGTAGTTACATTCCTCTTTTGAATCACTTATGTAAGCAGCTTTCTATTACACGAAACTTGAATCTGTCGAGTTTTATACGCTTGAAGCGCTGATGGCTAAGTTACTCTACTCTCTAGTTCATATGGAATCAATGGCATCATTTTATTTTGGATGGAGCTTTTTGGAATGTCTCAGTGCTGAATAATCACTTTATATATTGCATCTTGCTGATAACTGAATAGCCAACAAATAAAGCAGTCTTCATGATGAGCAAACCAAAGTGTGTGTGTATGTATCAGTGAAGAGTGGTAAATCATACCCTATTTTTTTGTATGAGCCCACGCTCCACTGACTTTAAGAAAGTCATATAGTTGAACAAGAATCTCATTCAAATAATTCATCTTTACTCTAACATTTCTTTGGTATATCTCTCATGTGACATTCAGCAACCTCTCTGTATTACTTTCTCTATTGCTAAAAAGAGGCAATATAATGTTTACCTCGGAGTTATTGGGAGAGCTACTTGATTAATGTTAATTCCTACTAAGAGATGTTGAGGAAGATTGATGATTTCATAATCAGTTAAAAATATGCTAGAAATCTTTGTTTTCAGGAGGTTTCTGGACACGTCATTCACTTAAGTTAATAAATTAATTGAATTAATAAGACTTTAATTCTGTATTAACTGAGGCTCAATAGTTTCAGAGCATAAACAATAATGTAAAGGCATCTTTCATTTCATTCATTATCTGGTTTCTCCCTACTGTTAGCTGCATTCTCTACATAATTAAGGATGGACATAGAAAGAATGATGTCAAGTAGCTGCTGATATGAAAATTACATAGCAGAACTCCAATTCTATCTTTGTAGCAAATCCTTTTTTCAAGAAAGGTGATACTTGAAAGAGATGAAGGTGTTACAGTGTTTTCATACAGTTGCCAATTTATTATGCTTACATAAATATTTAATACATCAATCTCTTTCTGAAGGAAGAACATGGTTTGCATTCCAAGTCATATCATTTTATTACATTTACTTACTTGATAAATCTCACCAAAACTTTAATTACTTGATGGGCATTTACTGGAGTGTTTACACTCATTTTCCATTGCTCACTGATGGTCATCAGGCTGATCTCCTGGGCTGAGCACTGTATGTGCTAGTGGCCTTAATATCCAGAAGTTGAATAAAGTTATTGCTTTTTATTATTAGGAACTAGAGCTGAATGTTAAATAGAGAACTGCTATTCCCAAATGACTTAAAAGGATGTAAAGAGAAGGAAAATATTGTTTAATCTCTCCGTCAATAGCCATGTTATCTACAGACAGACAGTGAGGCTGTGGGAGTATATTTCATCCACAGAATCACTAACTTCAATAACCAACATAACCACATCTGTGAATCATTTTTCCTACTAATACTTGTTTTCCTTGAGAAGTGATCCAAAGGCCATAGTGAAACAGACTGGTAACAGAAGAGGATCCCTCTTGCAAAGGAAGAGCAAAAACAACTTTCACTGCATATATTTAACCACTGGCAATCTAAGGTTTTCCTTCTCCCTAGTGTGATCTCCAAGGTCATTTATTTGTTCCTCAAGGAACACACATCTGTACTAGTTGTGCACCTACAGGAATTCCATGGACAAATTCAGCCTGACAAGTCAAAATCACACTCTTCGTCTTGCACTAGCTTTTCCATAAGACATCCATATATTATCAGCACATTATTATCATTTTTTCTCTGGCTAATGGACTCTCAAGCCAAGTTAGTAATAGAAGATTTCACACTACTTTGTAAAAAGTAGTAAAGAGAAATAAAAAGTAAAGAGAATTCAGCTTGGGAAAAGAGAGGGCTGAGGAATGCTTGAGATGTCACACACGTTGTATAAAGATCACTGAGCTGGGAACTTCATGCATGTGCATCACAAGGAGCAGCAAGTAACTACAGACATTTTCTGATGGAGAGGACCACTTAGGATGGCAGTTCACTGAGCCCTTCTAGATGCAGAATGGCTAGGAGAAAGTAACCCTTCAGAATGAACAGAAAAAGAAATAATTGAATGTAAAGCCTGCTGAAATGCTGGGGGATAAAACGGCATTTGTTTTGTATATATTATCTATATACACACATAAACCTATTATATAAATACTATTTTTAAATGTATGCATAAATATGTATTCATTGTCTACATATTAGAGCAGACACATGAATGATGTAGAAATACATATGTGTGTACATATATATGCTTAAAATGTTAGCACCTGATTTATTTCCTGTCCATCTTGTTCTCTGTTTTTCCCACTCCAGTGAAATGACAATTTTTATTTTTTGTTAGGAAACAATGAGAGGGAGGAAATTTTGCAGTCTTCAGCAAAGTAGTATAGAACTCAAGTCTGAGACATTCACATCCATTAAACCACTGTACTATCTCAGATCTACATGTTTCCATGGAAGTATTTATTATGCAACACAACAAGATCACCTTGTTAGCTCTGTATATACGCTGTTGCCAACATTTCATCACCTGTCCACGGTAAAAACCAGAAAACCTTTAAAAAGACTTTACAAAGAAAAATACGAGAGGCACAGGAAAAATTTCAAACAGCAGCACTTGTCAGCTGATATCCTTTGGAGTTCAGCTGTTTACTGAGCAAACACTCCTTTCCATTATTAGTTGTCCATGAAATAATAATGAAATAATAGTGCTTTTTAAGACAAGAACCAACATACTTCCTCTACTTCAGACAAGCATGCTTAGAGTTTTTTCAGTGTATTATAGAATCATAGTAATCATAGAATCACAAAAAGGGCCTCAAAGATCATCTAGTTCCAGCCCCTGTTGGAGGTCTCTCCAGAACCTTCTGTTTTCCAGACTGAAAAAGCCCAGCTCCCTCAGCATGTCTTCATAGGGGAGGTGCTCCAGCTCTTCAGGTACTGTCATGGCCTTCCTCTACACCCGTTCCAACACTTCTACACCTTTCTTTGTGCTAGGGGCCCCAGGCCTGGAGCCTCTACTCTAAGAGGAGTAGACTCTACTCTACTCTAAATGGGGTTTCATAAGGGCAAGGTAGAGAGGAACAATCACCTCCCTCTCCCTGCTGGTCACCCCTCTTCTGATGGAGCCCAGGATACCGTTGACCTTCTGGGCTGCAAGTGCACACAGCTGTCTCAAGTCTACCAGGACTCCTAAGTCCTTCTCTGCAGGGCTACTCTCGAGGAGCTCTTCTCCCAGTCTGAATACATATTTAGGATTGCACCAACTCAAGTCCAACACCACGCATTTGGCTTTGCTGAACATCATTAGGTTTACACAGGCCACACTTCAAGTTTGTGAAAGTCCCTCTGGATGGCATCCCCTGTTTGTATCAACTGCACCATACAGTATCTTTTTTTTGTTGTTGTTACAAATGTTAGCAAAATATATTTAAACTGTAAGAAAAAAATGGGAATGCCATTTTAATTACTTAAATTCCAGTAATTAACAACAGAAAAAGGAAACATGCAATGAAATAAAAAGGTGAAATTCGCTCTCAAATAAAAGGTTAGCACAGAACTCCATAGCCCCTGCCCTCCACCGTATCTCCTAAAGTGTGCTGAAGTTGTTCACAGGCTTGCTGACATGTACATAGGTATATATTTCATCTGATTTCATCTGAGATATGTCATTTTAACAACTTGCTTATGGCCAAAAATGTCACTGTTTTCTGTGCAGAAATAAAATAGATGTTTGTTTCAAATTTAAATTTAGCCTCTATTTTTGCAGTCATTTTATGTTCTAATTATAACAATCTAATTTGTAAACAACACATGCTGAGGTTTTGACAGTGAAGTTCTGATGAAACACAGAGTACAAATTTTAATTACATGCAGTTCTAATACAGTGAGCACTGCAGCATTTCTGTCATCTTTGAAATGGTAACAAAATGTAAAAAAAAGTTTTTGAAATATGAGCACGAAGGTAATGAGATCAATAAATGTCAGCTAGAAAAAGTAATCACAACTCTAGAGACTCACTAACCTTTCTACAAATTCTAGAAATAATGGACTGGCTTGGGATGAGGAATTCTTCTAAAATGGGAAACAGATATAATTATAAGGGGAAAGTGAGCCAAAGACTGCTGAATAATACCGAAAGCATTGCCTATTAGGAGACAAAATTGTTTAAGAAAAGATTAAGAGTAAACAATCAATATTTTTGCTTTTCCTCCCTAAATCCCCACCAGTATACTTCCATTTATATCTTATAATTTAAAGAGCAAAGTATGATACAAATACATATGTAAATCTAGAATTAAAATATGAAATATGACTTAAAGGGTAGAAACAGATAATAGTTTTCCAGACTGATTGCCTGATTGCTTCTCTTGGGGAGACAGAAATGTTAGAACATTAATTGATCTCCAGATAAATTCCAGATATTTAACACTCACAAGATTTGATGTTATATATTTAATTTACGCAAACCCAGAGCTTAAGCATGAATGAACTGAAGACATGAAATTGTGTGCTATATTGTAATGCCTCGTGGTAAAATCTAACTTCTATGAGAGAAAACAATTTATATGCAGAGTTAGATTAAGTAATTCTTAAAATGTTGATATTGGTGTTTATTTATTTTTTTAATTAAACATGCAGGAAGCATTGAACCTGAGGTGACAAAGCAAGGGAAACAAACATTTTGTCAAACTCATCTAGATGGGCAACAATTTATTTATTTTGAATGAGATATACTCTTTTTTTTTTTTTTTTTTTTTAATTGTTACCACTTATCAAAATACTGCAAAATTCTGTAAGGATTCAGGTATACAACAAATTGATCTTAGGGAAATTGACTTTTAAAAATAGGGCAAATACGACGAGGAAATTATTGCTTATTTTACTATTAAAGTCTGTCTTTTGCCCCAACATTGACAGTTTTTTCACACCTAATGTATAGGTAAAAGCAGATGGACAGAGATTAGGATCTGGTAATTGGAGTCCACTCAGTGTTTACAGGCAAACACACAATTTTCTTTATTATGATTTTCATTCATCAAATTGTTTTCAAAACTAACACAGGCATAAAATGAGGTACAGAGATTAGCAGTTTATATTTCATCCTTTAAATGCTAATCTGAAGTATTAATGTAAAAGGGATCCTTATAGAACAATGAATGCATCACGTATCACCATCAACTTTCATGGTCAATGTTTCATACTTTCTGTTTTTCTGTACCTCGCTGAAATGAAACGAAAGGCTAAATTAAATCCTTTTGTCTAATTCCACACACATGTGTTTTCAGATTTTCTTTGCTTTGAACTTTTTTCATTTTTTTGAGAAGGATTGCTCACATATACATGTGTGCCTATCACATTTTATATATATATAAAACATTTGACATGTATGTGTGTATATAGCTATTTATAGAACTGGAGTTCCTAGAGGAAAGCAGCTCTGCAGCTGGGAGAAAATCCAGCAATAAGCAGTAGGTTTGTACAAGGATTCCCTTTTGCTTTCAGCATAGAGCTAATGTGTATTCTGAAAGCTGTGTCAATACACTCTGCAAACCTGTAAACATTAATTCCAAAAATAAACAAACAATTCCTTCTCATCTTCTTTTCACATCTCTACGTGCTCGAAGAGAGACCCTGTCCAAAGGGTCCTCGTGCTGCCATGAGTTTAGAAAGACAGAAAATCCTGATCCAGCTACAATACTGAATCCATTTTCTCCAGAGCCTGAATATAAAAATCTACAAAAAGCCATTGGTATGGCTGACATACAAGACACCCACTGACAGCAAAATGTACATCAATTGTATTATCAGTTTCTATTGTTAATCCATGAAAACCCTTGCATCTTGGAATACTCTAGGAATTTGAAACTCCTTGTGGAATATTCTTCTTTTTCTGAATCTCACATCACTTCATTCTTCATAAATATTACCAGCCTTCTTGAGATACTCTAGTGGTTCTTTAGGGGTCACTCCAGGAGTACAGTTTGGATTTCAGGTAGGTTCACTTGACCAGGACTTAGCATAACAGTGCTGCGACAAAGAGAATGTAGAACTGTGGAAGGGGAAGTGGGCAGCAACCACCTGTGAATGTGGGAGTAGCCATGGGTACATGGATGCACATTACACAAGCCACGAGTCTGTGTCCTTCAGGGTAGTTTTGGAAGTTGCTGCCACGTCAAGAGAGCTGACACAGGAGCAGCCCAAAGCCAGCAGCCATAGTTGGAGCCATGCTGAATTCAGGTAAGCAAGAATGTCCCAGCTGTCAGAAATACAGTGTTCATGCCAACTATAACACTATGATTTGCTTTCTAAAAACTCCGGGTCCCTAGAATCGGAAGGAACTACAGAAATAAGATTGTAGTATACAGCCATAGGTAAGAGGCTATGTTTAAGGATAGCATCTTTCAAGCCTATGATTTTGAAGGAAGGGATTTTTAGCCAAATCCGTTGCTGCCAATAAAGGCTTTAGTATGACATACCATTCCCCATACAGGATTACTCAGAGTAGTCCAAAGTCAGGCAGACTGCATAACACTGCAGAATGATCTTTAGGTGACACAGCAGTAAAGTGACAGAAGAAACTCAATGTCAATAAACACAGAATACCACATTTGAGAAAAATATCTCCAACTCTAAATCCTCGATGATGGTTAATTACCTCTTGCCACTCACAGAAGACATTTTGAAGTTCCTGGGCAGGATTATCTAAAAATGCCAATGTATTGCACAGCAACAGCCAAAAACTCCTGTCAAATATTAGCGCTAGAAAGCACTGAAGAGCAAAACAGAAAATCATACACCACCTCTGCTCTAAAAGCAAAGGTGAAATGGCTTGCAAGCTGAGAAGGGAATTATTCTTCCCAGTTTTTCCATATTCTTCCCAATATGAGTTAAGTATAACAAAAACACTGTGAGGATGCAAGCTTAAATCAAATAAACAAACAGTTCCTCTGTATAATCCATCATTAGATTGTGACTTTATTGCTATGGGAGGATTGTCAGGGAAATACAAATGGGCTGACTTCCCTTCCTGCTATTGAAAAGTCCAAACACACATTCAAAGTTAGCGTCTCCACAACAGGTTTCACAGAGTTAGTAGCTTATAAGAGAGCAAGAATAAATGAGAATTTGCTTGGTTTACATTAGTTTTCTCTGCTGACCATTGTCAGAGAAAGGATGTTAGACAGCTTGTTACAGAACTATTTATATGCTTAAACTGTGTGCAGTTATAATTCTTGCTCCAGATGAAGTACAACTTCTTATTTTAAACCCTAGATAGAGCTGCCATTCATAGTGGCTTTGATAGACCAGAGAAATCAGGCGACAGGAGTTCTGTGAAGTTCAACAGCGACAAAATCAACTTCCTGCAGCAAGGAAACTGTAACTCCAAAAAAGACCAGGAGGTCCTAGCAGAGAAAGCTGAACTGAACCAGTAATGTACCCCTGTGACAGCAAAGGCTAACAGCATACTTTTCCCCCAGCACAACTGTAGCCAAGAGATCAATGGATGGGATCTATTCCCTTTCTTCTTCACTTGCAAGACCACATTTGAGTAGCAAGCCGCTTTGAACACTTCAGAATAAGCAAAATCTCAAACTATCAAGGTAGAAATTTGAAGCAGCTTCTTACTTAGCATCTAGCTAGCACCTCTGCTAAATACTTAACTTTTTGCAATCACAGCACACAATGACAGAAAACCAGAAGGCCCAGTATATGGATCCCAGCTGCCAAGCATTCAGACTACCATTCTTGAAGGGCCTTTTCTAGAGTTTGAAACAGCTTCACTTTTCAGATTGTCTTTATATTACAAAATTTTATTTCAAACTCAAAATACAGATGCATTCATGCTCCTAGTCAACAGCAGCAACGGAAAACTGATGTTTAACCTTTGAAAAACATCTTTATAATTGCAATAGAATTATGATGATTGAAAGTTTCTGCTGCAGCAGGTATTTATACACCTTTAAAATTCTCAATACCTAAACACTGCTAATAACTGATAGCACTTCTCAAGAAGCACAGTACCTCCCTCACTCCTTGGGGGAAGATGATGTCCTCCCACTGCCAGCTTGGAAGGATGAGGGTTTCAGCTTGGCCTAAGAAGACTGTCCCAGCAGACTGCTGCAAGATGGAGGCGGGGAGAAAATCCCATTAACATAAACTTCCTGGAGCACCTGGAGCCAAGTTAAAACCTGGACAAATCTTTATTACCATATTTTTTTAAGAGGGACTTTTTGGCAGATAGCATTAAGAAAGATTTATTTCTCAAGTTTACCACAAGATGGAGGTGCTGTAACTCAGAATCATTCATTAAACAGTGAGGAAAATGGTAGGTGTTGTAGAAAGGGCACTATAAAATTTTATGAACACATTTAAGAAAGCAATCAAAAATAATTGTATGCAACCGTGAGATATTATTTCACTAAATTATTTTAAGCAAACTGTATAATGACATAGCAAACTATCTCTGAGCCAGCATTATTTCAAGATGCAGCAGCTTTCTATTTGCATTTGAATTACTGAATGCCGCAGATACTATTCTGAATCACATATCCACTGGAGGTGGAGATGTCTGATAATGTAAATTCTCAAAAGCACCCAAAGTGGTTGCCAGAGTCAGATACACAACCATCCTCTTGGACACATCAACCCAAAATCAAGATCCTTTTTTCTTGAACAATGCCTAGTGCCAGCCAAAGGAGACAATAAAGGATGTTTTTGTCTATAAAATACATAGGCCTAATTGCCCTCACAAGCGTTGGCTCTGATCTTCCCCAGAAGATCCAGGATGGTGTCTGCCATCAGAAAGCTTTGAAACTGCTTCTTATGTCATAGATATAGTACAGTGCAGTTGCTGATGATAAATGCTGCTGGAGCAGAGACAAGGCAGCCCTCATTCAGGGTTCCTGTGCAAGCCCAGAAGGGAGGGGAGACAAACTCTCTTCTCCCAAAATCTCTTGCTTCTTAGTCTTCAGAGATAGGGTTTCCTTCTGAGCTTTCTTCTAAGGGAAAACATTAAACATTTCCTCTGTTCCATTTTTTTCTTCATATCTTGTTTACCTCCAGTTATCATTCAGCCATTTTAAGGCGGTAAGCAAAATTAGTTGGTCCTGGTTATATTACAATAACACAGAAATTGAAACCATCAGAAATGGGAGCTCCATGAAGATTACCAAGGGCTTCCAAAATTAATGCCTCCTACTTTATTATGCTGGCCCAAAATCTCAGGGCCAGACGTTGGCAGTATGACATAGAAGTTGAACTTTCCTGCCAATATTCCATTGAATTTTTTGCCACGTGACAAATGGCAGCAGAGGGCAATCTGACAGAATGGAATCTGACATGGGAGTGCAGATGAAACAAAGGTGTGGAATTGAACTCCTCCATGTGGAATACAATTGCACCCCATTGACTTTCATTAATGCTTGCTGAATATTTCTGGATACCAAACACTGGATGTGAGCACAGTGAGATGGTGGGTGGTACTTTTCAGCAGTGACAAGAATAACAGTAGTTCATAACCTCTGGTTCAGATATTTTACAAGCAGAGCATGTAGGCTCTTGTTCATCACTGGTAAAAATGAAAAGATAATTGTGGTGACTGTGTTGAACAACAATGATCTGTAGCTGAGAATTTTCTCTATCAAGTAGTGTTATTATGCTCTACATACCTCCTGTGGTTTTCATAGAAATAAATAGGAAGCATTACTTTTGGAGCAACCTGTACATCTTTATAGTTTCATAGCACTTGGAAATTTTTGGTTTTCATTGATGCTACATTTACATTAAAAGACTACAACAGTACTGGGAAGTGAACCTTTCTGCATATGCTCTGAAGCCATGGGCAAACACTCTGTTTAGGCCCTGCTGCACAAATACTGCCTCCACCTGCACTTACCCCCTCACTGCTCTTGAAGGAGCAGCCATAATCTATCGTCTACTAGTTGCATAGTGCATGACTACAGTATAGTTTTATGTTTTTAGTTTTAGGCAGATTAATTTAAGAAGATTAAAATTCAAGCTCTAAAAACACATAGATATTCCACTAGGATAAGTTACATTTGCATGGCAAGAAAAGCCCAAAGAACTGTAAGAATGTGAGTAAGGGCTCTATAACAACGGCATACAATAACTGAAGGCAGAAAAGTTAGTATATGTCTTCACAACAATGAATTAAATATGAAGCTCTTAAAATAATTCTCACTCCACTTTGAGTGGATCTTGAAGATATCTAGAAAACAAGAATGTATAATAGATTAAAACCATATTTGATATTTTATTATGAAGCTTCTATATTTTCTACATTATCTTTCATTTTCAGCTCATTCTTAACAGTGTGTGGTAAATTGCTAGAGATGTATAGCAGACAAAATCCACATGGATAGGGAATAAAGAAGTAAAATGTATGAGAGATCTCAACTGTAATGCACCTGCTATTCACAATCACAGACTTTACTTGCAAACTTGTAACATACCAAATACCATCAGTAATTTGGTTTAATTTCTCCTCTGTAACTCCACAAAATCCTAGAAAAGATACAAAACCAGCACACATTCTCTATTTTGTATGAGTTTCTAAACAAAGTCTTTTTAGACTTCATTGCTTTCATGGCAAAACATTTCACATTTAAATGGGTTCTGACTTATCACTAATATTTAGTTGATTAGGTTTACAATCTAGAAATAATTTAGTGAGGCTAATCTGCATTTACTGATTTTTAAAATAGTTCCAAATAATAACCAACTACAATTAAGTCAGAAAAGCTTACATCCAACTGCTTTTAATCTCTTTAAAATTACAAGGCACAGTTAGAGAAAAGATGATACATACTAAAAATAGATGAACATTGTAGGCTATAAAATTGTCTAATTAAGAACAGACCATCGTTCATCATGAATGGTTTTTACACCCTTTCACTTCACACATTTTCAGTGTGATGCTTGTATTTCAGAAGAAAATTGGTAAAACATTTTTTACGTTGCTTAGAAAAAAGCACACCACAAAACTGATGTTTGATGTACAGATGCTTGTGATAATTGCTCACCTGGAACTGATGGCAAAGGAACTGAATTAATATTGGTGATGTGGGACATGTTTGTGCCAGAGGAAACCTGTGGCAAAGACAAGGATGCAAGTCATCCAGATGATAAGTACAATTGTTCTCTGTGCTTCCACAAAACTCTTCTTGTTTTATACAGCTGCTCCTCATCGCTGAGCTGCTGGGCAGGCCCAGAAACCCAGCTCTGAGCAGCTTCATTCCTCCTGGAGAGAAGTAACAGCTTCTACTAATATTAGACTCTTAGAAAAGATTCTGGTGATTTGGAGTCCAATCTTGTTCTCATGTGAAACTCAGTTTTGTTACCTGAAGTAATATAATAATTGTGTCTGCAATTGAGAGCTCAAGGACAATACTTGTAATTAGTTATAGTGATGGCAAGTACCTTTTTAAGTCAGTCACGTGGGAATTATAAGTTATATAAACATATGCCTGGACAAAGTTATATAGCTGAGAATACTATGGATGAGATTATTCCATGTAATAAACACTCTATTTCTTACATTAAGAATTTAATGCTTTTTAAAGTGAGGATTATATTACTTAACTTTTACTGATAAAGTTAAAATGCCATACAATTAGAGGAAGACAAGCCTTACAGGTTTATTTATATCCTACCTAATGCAAATGTGAATGTTCTTCTATGCCACATAAATATGCAATTACTTTCTTGAAACTTGCTAAGCTGTGCATCAGCAGTTTCTCATGACAGTGAGTTACACAGGTTGATCATCTCTGAAAAACAATACCCAGCTTCCCCTCTACTACCAAGAAAACCCACACCTCCTGGCAACCACAAGTGAGCATCAAACAGCAAAAGTTACACAACACTACTTTTGACAATTGAAAAGTAAGATCAGTCCTAACGCTCTTTCTCATTTTTATGCAGTTCTCAGCAGAAGTTCTCAAAAGTTTTATCCTAAAAGGGCCTGAGGAAGAGCGAGGCACAGGAAGTAAATATGGCCCACTTTCAGTAATGCACGCAATGGTAGCAAATTACAGCAGCAATATAAAGTGATTTTTGATGTGATACTGAAGAATTAATTGTGAAATGAACCCTATATTTCATTTTTTTGAGGACATTATCTTTTTAACTAAGCTTTGTTCAAAGAAAAAAGCAAGCCATTTAGTTTGGAAATGGTCAAAATGAAATGGTTTGATTTAACTTTGAACTACCATGATGACCAAATCCCTTGCCAAGAACTGGATGCCATTGTGATAGGAAGCCCAACAACTGTTTGATTGTTAAGATTACACTTTGCTTAAATTGATAATAAAGTATCATTATGCAATGATATGGATTTATTTACACTTTATAATGAGCTTCTAAAATTCAGTGGCTTTTACAGTATGCAGGAGCATTTGGGGGATTTCAAAGTGTACATTAATAAAGATGAGAACAGTAGAAGGTTGGTGGTTTCCATTTGGTTTTTTTTGTTGTAGTTGTTGTTTTTTTTTTAATTTTTTTACTGAAATGGAACCAGTTCTGTTGCAAAAGTAGTTCTGCCTTATTGAATGGTGAAACATCATATTTGTTTAAGTTAAGGAAAAATCTCAGGAAGTCTTCTGCATGAAGAAATCACACAAATCTAGTAGTATTACTGGAACTTTCTTATCGTGTAATTATGACAACTTTCTCTACATGCTCAGTAACTGGAAACATTTTTATAAACTGAGAAAATTAGAAATCTCAGAGGTCACCAAGTAACTCTTTAGCCTGTTTTCTTCAATTCTGTCAGGTATAAAATACAAACATGAATATTAATGGGATTAATATGGCTTTTGTATGCAGTATGCAAAACTGGAAAAATCAAGGGCAAAGAGTAACGTTAAAGATAGAAGTCACAGAATGAAGAAATAAATTCAGCAGCATAGTCTGCAATAGAAAAGGACTGAAATTCCCAGTGAACACTGCATTAGAATTACCCAGATCAGCTCCCACATGGATTGTCCTGAAGCACTGTGTTAGGTAATTGTGGTATTTATTATTAGTAATATGAAGATTACCGGATAGCACTCTATAGTAAGTGCGGTCAATTATAACTTTCCACTCATACTGCAGCTTCTCATACAAATCCTGCTAGGACTTAGATAAAGGATTTGGAGGGCATCCTAGAGGGACAAATTCTGATGTGTCTGTTACCTATGCCCTGTTTAACTCCAGGCAGAAAGCATCTGTCCCAGTGACAAAGCAAAAAAGAGAATTATAGCAACATAGTGGAACACAAAGTAATTTGATGTCCAACACTAGTGTCCAAGATACTAGCGCCCTCATCCCCCCCCACACACACAGGCATTACCAGCACCCTGGGCAATATTTACTTCAGGTAGTGGATATGAAATGGCAGGTACAGAGACAGAGGAGTACATACTCATCATTATGAAGAACAGAGGCCTTCCAATCAAGAAAGCTCTATGACAGCAACCAAAGAAAACAGCAGTTCTCAGAAACTCATGGTAAGAATAAAGAAAGCAGTTGAATTAGAAAGCAAGAGGGCACCCTTGAATGAAACTATGGAAATGCTCTTCTAACTGGAGAAGAAGAAAGGTACCCAATCTGTGCTTTCAAAATAGGAAAACTGAAAATTACAACTGAGTGGGCTGAACAGTTCAGTTCTCACTGTAAGAGAAGATATAGATCAGATTTATCTTAGAGAACTAATTTTAGAGATGGGCTCTGGAAATCTGACTGTTCTCCTTTCTCACTTTCTCATCTTTATTTACCTATTCATTTCCATTAAAAATGTAAGGTAAAGCTCATAAACAGCACCTACTTGCTCACATCTGGCAATTTGCACAGACGTCTGTTGAGAGCGATCTCAAGGGAACATATAATTTTTAATGAGTTTTTACTTTTTTCCCCCTTTTCCATTTCAAACCTAAAAGAATGCAGTTTAAAAGAAAGAATATGGTGTATGATTACATTTAATAAAGAAAAAAAGATCAGTTTGCTAACAGCTTGTTAACAATTCGCTAACCACATCAGTTTTCTTTCCTCAGCCCAAACAGCAGCAAATCAATTGGCTATTGTCTTCATCCAGAACATTTGGACAGATACAGATGGGCCCTATAGGATGCTGATGGCATGCACCTGTTCCAGAAAGCTGTTCCAGATGATCTGGGGTGAGAAGAATGAATCTGCAAGCAGATTCTCTCCTGCAGCAAGGGCAAGGGGCATGTTCCTGTCAGGCAGTCCCAGTAGTGAGGTGTGAAATGAGAAGTTTCATGGAAAGTCCACAGTGCATGTCTCCAGGATGGGTTCACTCACAGATTTCTTGGCATATGCACAGCACTATATACAGCTCTGGCAGGTATCAGTACTATATTACTTGGTAGTATATATACTTCATTCCCTGTGTTCATGCAGTTAGACTTCAGGATAATGGTATCTGTATGAGAAAGACAGATGTAATTGTGTAAATTGCAATTTTACCCCCCCCAAAATGTATCAAATCATTATGCTGAGAATGTGGGTTCAAAAACTGTTGACTTGTGAAGAATTTGGGGTGAGATGCATTGCTAAGCATTTAACTTAAGCAACAGATTTCTTGCTTCTACCTCAGAAGGATTTTTTCTGTATCCTAGTAAATATATATTTAGTAACAGCATCTGCCACATCCAGATACATTTTTATGTGTTTACAGTATTTTTACCATTAGAATTTGAATGCATTTCTGTTTGATTGCATACTACTGTACCATTCTAGAGGAGGAAAAGTGTGCTAATTTCTTCATCCATAACCAATATCATTTATGTCAGCAAAAAGATTACCAGCCCCTCAGTGAGTCATCCTATGTCCCCCTTCTGTGACTAACAGTCCGTAAGAAAGTATCATTCTGTGATAAATGTCAAAAAGCATGCTTTATCTAAACAGCTCAACGTACTCTACTGACAGAAATTAGTTAGGGATAATTTATACCCTTTGGTGGCCGAAGCAATCTATGAGTTTTCTTAAATTGCTTTTGTCTCCAAAATAAACTCAGTTGACTTAACAGCATGAAGCAGAATTTAAGGCAGTATTTTATAAATCTGTCACTGAAGATTAGAGTAATCTTTAATTTACAAATGCTGCTACCAGCTATATATGTTTACTTTGCAGAGCTTTGAACATTTAAGCATCTCTCATGACTCTAACAAAAACCACTCACAACCTCACAGAAAAAGAGTAACTGGGGCCAGAAACTGTCAGAGCAGATTCCGTAAATCCCCACTCATTGATACTTTTCTGTACAGTTGAACCATGGAACATGCAAGGGCAGCCTACAAACATGGAGAAAGGGAAAGCTATAATCACTAAACTCAACCTTTTTCATTCACCCATAAAGCTCATGTCTCACATGTTTCCACTACTGCTTTCCTCTGGCTTTTCATTTGCCTTACTCATGTCCTCAGAGGATACTTGTACTAAGGCCACTTCTCTTACTAAGCTCTAGCTTTTGGTTTCTCTCCACTGCTCCCCCTCCTTGCTCATACAAAAGCAGGTTAAATTTATTTATTTATTTATTTTTTAATGCATTCAAGTTGTCACTACCTCATCTCTCATGCAATTGAGAAACTTGAGAAGTCCATACAGTTGCTGACTTCTAAGAAGAACTGGTTGTTCTGTTCATGGAGAGAAACAAGAACTCTACTAGTTTCAGTTTAAGGTTGACATAAAGCAGATGAAATAAAACCCACATGTTTAAGTTGAGGGAAATAATTTTGAATCAAAGAAAACATGCTCATCTATGCCTTTTAATAAAGCAAAAGACTGAGCTGACAAGCCAATTTAAGCAGTATTTAGAGTGAAAGCAGGCTCTGCACATCCATGCTTATGAATTTTCACCATCATACAAGAATCCATACATAACACAATAAAAAGTGCAACAATGACAGCAGAGCAGCAAGATTCTAAGCTGCAGCAAGCGAGAATTTACTCAAATCCAACAACCTTAAACACAAAGGAAAGAAAATACCTTCAGAATGCCTCAAATACACAGGAATCTCAAACAAGGTAGCCTTACCTCCACTGCCAACCCTTAAATGAAGTCTGGGAAGAGGTGGATCCTGGCTGCACCCCTTGTGATCATTTAGCTGCATTGCATACACCTGAGCTCCCTGGGCTGGCCCTGCCTTCCTACCAGGTGCTCAATCACTGGTTCAAGCTGTGACTTAGCATTTTTGCTATACCACCACACGCAGAAATAATTTTCATCTTCCCATAATATAGTGCTGAAACAAGACTTTACTACTGTTAGTGTATGCAATATTCAGAGCGTGAGGTCTTCCAGTTCCTCAGTTGAATTTTGGTGGAAGAATTAAATGCTCTTTTAGACAGAGGAGGAAAAAATAAAATAAAAGGAATGACTCCTCGAGTATTTACCTATAATGTGAATAGAAGAAAGATTGTGTATTGGAATCTAAACTTTAATCTCTTTCTCCTTTCTGTGTTTAATATGTAATGAAGCCTTATCTTTTTAAATTAATAAACTTTGCATCCAGAGAAAAATCACTGTGTTGACCTGCATTTCCAAAAAAGACATTTGTGCCTTTATTTATCTTACAACTAAGTTGAAGACTTTCTAGATGGAATTTGCCACATCTACAATTGTACAACATTATAAGGTAGAATAGAAGTAGAAAACTATGACATACACATATTGGAAAAATAGCTTTTCTAGTACATGTATTTAATATAGGTATATCCTGAACCTGCTTCAGCTGAGGTCAACAGGAGTTTTTCTTTCAATGTTACCGGAGTCAAAACTATGCCTACTTAAATTTCTTGGTTCTGAGCAACGCCTATAAATTTATGGAGATCTTCAGCTGAGTATGTCTCAGTCTTTTGTCTAAAAACAATGCATAGGAAAATAATTCATTTGGGTGAAATCCCTTCTTATGTAATCGAACTTTGATAATGTTGAACAATTCTCACTTTTCATCTCCAGGTCACACAAGTGGCGTCTATACGATAGGAAATTTTTTCCTGTTTGTCTTATCCTGCTTTCAGCTTTCAATCTTCAGAATTAGAGTGCTGTGAAAAAAAAAAAAAGTAGATTGGGTGGACTAAATCCCAAGTGAGCCCAACTCTAAGTTGGACTGCCTTTTGATAGTGCCAGTTAAATATTACATGAAAGAGCATGTAATCATGTGATTACAGAGCAGTAACTTAATTACAGCTTTCTATAGAGTCTTGCTCAATGCAAAAGCCTTCCTGGAATGAAGGAGCTTAGAGAAAGTAGTTGTAATCATTTTTTTTCTGGAGGGAATAAGAAATCAACCATCACCACAACAACAAATAAAGAATTTATCCTCCAAAAAATATTGATGGATGACGTCACATTCCAGAATTATATGGCAAAATTCAGTATGAAGGTATGATATAACAGCATTTGAAGAACATTTCAGTGATTATTCTTGAGAAGCAAGGAAAGGAGGAAAGGAAGAAAGGAGGAAGGGAGGAAAAGATATCAGTTTTTAAAATACATTAATTATGAGTATTACAGTTTGCATACAGAAACTCAAAGATACAGAAAGCATTTTAAAACTGACTGAAAATACTTTGTTACAGTTTAGTTATAGTACAAGTAGACATATTTTAATTGGGCAATTTTCATAGTATAGAAGTTATGTAGCCAGCTTTTTCAAATGCTGACATTCACATAGGTGTTTGTTTATTTTTAATTTCAATTCAGACAGAAGTCTACTGCTTGAAAATGAAAATGATAAATTCTCAGACATTTTTCTTTGGTATAGGAGCTAGAAGTAACAACTGTTTTATTTCTTCATTGTTTTTTGTTGTTGTTGTTGTTGTTGTTGTTATTGTTGTTTTTCCCCAAGTGAAAAAAAACACGTTCTGCTGATTTGGGCTAGAATAATGGTCTTGTCAGAGAAAGGATATTCAAGTTTGATATATTAAAACTTCCCCTCATCATTATCGTATCAGAAAACAGATTGTTTTAAAAATGAGTAGAAGTTAAATATTTTCTACTCCGTTGCATTAAGCATTTTAGTCAGCAGCTTCTCAGATCAAATTCTGAGATAATTACAGGGCACAAAAAGACCTTTCCACAAATTCACTTTTTTTTTTTTAATAAGTAATTTATTCATGAAAACTGCCACAGATGAAAAAAAAAAAAAAAAAAGAAAAAGCAATGAAAGTCTCAAAGGCAATACAGCACTGTAACTCAGCACTGAGAAGCAAGCTGTATGCTCCTGTCACGTATTCTCCTTCCATCTCAAAGCAGGTTGCGTCATCACAGAGAAAACTATGCAAAGAAATTCAAAGACAAGAGGAGGTCTGAGGACTGCCTTCTCACCCATGAGAACATTCAGGCTTTCAGTGAATCACAGAATCATAGAATGGCCTGGATTGAAAAGGCCCTCAAACATCATCTAGTTTCAACCCCTCTGCATGGGTGAAGTTGCCAACCACTAGACTGGGCTGCCCAGAGCCACATCCAGCCTGGCCTTGAATGCCTCCAGGGATGGGGCATCCACAGCTTCTCTGGGCAGCCAGTTCCAGTGCATCACCACCCTCTGAGTGAAATTTCAGTGAAACACTGATTAACACAATTCTACCCACTATTTTTCAAAAACAAGGGGTTGTTTAGATATTTTTTGTCTGTTTGTTCATTCTGAAGTAGTAGGTAAGATAGATGTTCATTTTACTCAGAACCCGAGCTGTGAGCCTAGCCATGGTGTTCACTTCCATCGTGGAAGTTTGAATTTGAAAACATTAACAGCTAAAAGAAAGGTGATTGTTTTATGGTTTATAACGTAACTTAGGACAATGTGAGGCCAGAATTTGGACCACAGCTTTCCAAGTGTGAGTAAATTCATATTCTGTCTTTTTGGCATTTGCTAACCCCAGACATCTTTGCTACTCCCTTGCAAAGTTGCAGGATCTTCTGCTCTGTGAATGTGATGCTGAGGCAGCTCTCCCAGGCACATGACCCTAGCAGTAAGCGATGCCCACACGTGTGTTTCTAGGACCTGATACTCATTTAGAAAGTCTGGAGCTCATAGTGATTTTCTTGACAAAGAACAAGTGCTTGCTGTGTACTAAGATGGAAGAAGGGTGGATTAAAGCATCAAAACTAAATAAAATAAAAATGTGACAAATGAAAAAGTAAGTACTATGAATTAAAGGGTAAATTGTAAAATGCAAAGACTGTTCAAACTGCTATTTCATAAATTCTTTTTGAAGACTGGTAAAACTTGACTGTTATTTGGTGAAATAGTTTGAGCTGAAGTAAATGGTGCAGCACAATTATTAAAAAATCTAACATGATCATTTATGTGTCAAAAGAATGAGTAGCAAAGGGAAAGGCAATTTCTCTAGTAAAAAATTGTTGCTTGCTGATGCTTTGCAGACTTATATAAAGCAATCTTTCTACAAAGTAAATAAATAAATAAATCTAGGTGAGCCCACAAATGTACACAGACTCTCGTAGGAACATTATGTGGTGTTTGTAATAAAGATGACCTTGGTACATTACAATACAGGTTAAAAGAAAGCATACACTAAAAATACTATTCTTGCCTGGAACTGTCACAGCCTATAGAGAAGAAAAATATACACCCAGTGATATGATGAGCTCAACTGCATACTCAAGCAACACATAAAAGTTTATGACATTATAGGGAATGACAAAACAAGGTTACTGGACCAAAATCTACACAGATGCTTCTGTGTTCACTGGTAGTAGAACAATACCCACCACATGTCTGCACAATGCCACTGAATAAAAAGGGCAATACCTTGTCTGATCAGAGATTCATCTCATCATATCCTAGTTCTGGCAATGGCTGATAGAGAAGGACCACAAAATAAAAAGATAGGTGGGATATAACAATACTTCCCTTGCAGCCATCCAGTCCCACATACAAGTGGTATAAGGATTTCTTAAACTGGCAGCACTTCACAGATCCTGTGCTTTCACTGTCTCACAGCTCTTTCTTACCCCTTTTGCCTTGTTTATACTTTATAAAGAGAAGAGTGGAAAACAACCAAAAAAGTAATTGCTTCTCCACCAAGTTTTCTGTCAGAAAATGATCTTTTGAAGTGTATCACAAACTGGGATTTGCAGTCTTGGTGTCAGCGTGGACCAAAATATGATGGGATGCAGAGCTTTGACTTGCAACTGCTCCAAACACTCCTCAAGATATCGCTTGGATGGGAACAAACCTCTTACAGCATTTACAAGGTTTTCAGGTTTTATCCAGAAAGCTAATATAATAAATTTTAAGAAATAAAATCGTAATTGACATTGTTAAATCATGAATGTGCAGAGCTCTGTATTGTTATGAAGCAATGTGAGCTCTGAGTCAAGGACAGTCTATGAGAACTGATATTTAATACACAGAAAAACTGCAGAACATTAATTAAAAACAGAAAAAATTTATTGCCCCAGTATTTTTATATTAATAGATATTTAGCTATAAAGACGAGGTACAAGTATTCTGCCTTTTTAATAAGCCTAAAGTATTGATTTCTCTTTCTTAATTTTTCTCATTTTAATGGTGTACTGATTGTTTTCTTTCATCTGAATTGCAAATATCTTGAATGCCTCTGCTTTGAATTTTAAGTTTTCCTATTTCTTCAACAGTTTTATAAACAGCAAAGTTCCTTTCATGCTCCTTTGTTCAAAGTTCAAAGTTTGCAAAACAATCAGGTTTTCTGGGCCATGTCAAAAAGGGAGCTGAATTAATTCTGTAATTTCTTCTATTAAGGACCAAAATAACATTACAGTAATAGATGATACAGTGTTTATCTCCACTCAGATTCATCAAAATACTCAAGTTAATCCCAGTCACTTTAAGTTTAAAAAAAAAAAAAAAAAGGAAAAGAAATCTGAAGATGCTTATCTTGAAGTTCTGTAACACAATTAACAGTGAAATGGAATCTCAGCAGAATGAAGTGATCAATTCATCGTGAATCCAGTCACCCACGTCCTGAAAAGTCTTTTCACCCCAAACAACCTCTGAAAGCCATGTCAAACAGATGTTCTTTGCACCAAATTTGGAGCAAGCTATGGAAGAGCTTGGTCTGGGGTCCAAAGCCAGCTCAAGGAATGCCCTACAAGTCATTTTGAAGACATACATCCAGAGGGATACGGCTGCAATGGCCTTGCTGATTGCAGTTGCTGCTGGTTGACCTGAAGTAAAAGACACATTCCTCAATATATTCCCACTGAATCCTGAAAGCCACTAGGTCATGTTTCAGTCAGTGAAATGCAAGTTTCTAAACATAAATTGAAAGTGTCATCAAACTGCAGCTTAACTTCTGTAGACAGTCAGTAAAATTATTTGTAGCAGTCTCAAAGATATCTGCCTTTCAATGACTGTTTTCATTAAGATCATTCAATCTACCTGCTCACATTGCAGGAGGCAACTTCATTCTGCTCATGCAGAAGTGCAATTAGGTGACCTAAAATGCCTTTTGTCTACTTGCAAATATAAAGGCTCTTTTAGCTTAATTACATTAAGTGTGTGCTTTGATATATTTTTCTGGAGGTTAGGCTTGTCCCTAGGTGTCAAGGTGATCTCAAAGTTAAAATAACTTGAAACAACAGATATCTTCAAACTTAATTATGAATACGAGCCTTGGCTCAGAAAATCACTTGAGTACATGCCAAAATCCCATTGATAGTGAGATAAACAATCTCTTAAAGAGTAAACTTTCACTTTCCACTATCTAGAAGTAGCTTTAAAAACCTCGAGTGCTCCTTATATGTTTTTTTATGAGCAAAGATCTTTATTGACCTTAACATATGGTGATGAGCAAGAGAAACTAGAACTCTGCTGATAGCAGGGAGGATGATACACAGAAAGGAAGAGGAGTGTGGAGAGCTGTGGTTGGTTGGTTGTAGGAGGGTTGGAGGTTGGTTGATGCTGGGCAGCATCCAGGCACTCACCCAGATGCTCATTCACTTCACCCTCCTATGGGACAGGGAGAAAACAGAAGGAAGGTTCAGAAATTGACATAAAGTCAGCTTAATAGCTGAAGCAACAGCTGCTTCTACAAGAAATTGGAAGGAGGAATTTATTCATTACTTCGCATCAGCAGGCAGATGTCCAGTTACTTCATGGAAAGCAGATCAACACTTACAAGGGTTGCTATGTATATGCATATGGCTAATGTAAAGTAATTCAGCTGCACTACTAAATTGTGTTTAAAAGTAGTGGAAGTAAGACTAGCTGTGATAATTACACTCCCCAAACTGAAGATAAAATTAACCACGTTAGTAGTCTTCACTACTCTGCTCCAATCCTTTATCTCTTGTTGGCAGTGGAAAAGAAAGGCTAAAGTAGAGCACTTGTACCTTTAATTACAACGTTTCTCTTGATGAGGAATAAAAGCGCTACTTTTCCAAAGGCAACATTCGGAGACAGGGTCTGTATGTAGCTTTTCAACAGCAGTTCAGTAATGATCAATGTAATGAATAACAATTTACTGCATTTTCACACAATCTTACCCAAAAGTTTATCATGAAAAAAGGACAAGTGAAAAGTGCAGTGAAGCTGTTTGTTGTAGATATTTCCATTGCTGCTGATAGTAAAAAAATGTAGATTCCTGCAAGGTAGCATTATCAAGACCTGGAAGGCTGTTGTGCATCTGTAGACCTTGTGCCCAGGTGAAGAATTTCTGGCAGACACTTCCGCTTGCCAAGCTCTAATTCTGCTAACCAAATCTCAACCTAAGTAGGACCTTAGCCAACAGCAAAGTTACCTCTATAGCTGCAGGAGTCAAGGGGACAAAATCTGTCACTTGTGGGAAAGGGAGATCTTTTTATCAGGTTTCCTCTCTCTACCCTCCTAGAGATTTTGTCTAAGTAATTATGCATACCATTGTGAAAACAAGAGCATACACTTGAAATTAAATTCAGTTGATTAAACATACAGTACACATTACATTACAGTAAACACTGTGGCTCTATGAACATATACTGAAATACAATCCCAGCACTTGCCCAACATTCGTAAGACATTCATATTTCTCCTTTTTTAAGATTTATAGTCTTTACCTCACTAGCATTATGAATTTTAAATACGTATGTGAATGTTCAGAGAAATGCAGGCCACATGCTAATGCCACCAGCCTAAAGCATTTGTTAAGCAGCATTCACTGTCTAAACCAGCGGGACTGGATGTTGCCTATTAACCTAGGGCAGCATACTACTTCTGTTCTTCAGTAAGAAACAACATGTGTGATCAGATGAGCCATTTATCATACACACTAGAATGAATTATTAAGCTTAAGGAATATATCATGTGTTAAGTGAATGCTGGTCAACTAATTGCTTCAGGAAGAAAATAAATACAACGCAGAAACCCCAAAATATATTCTTAATTAAAATGCATTGGTACCACTGTTAATTGTTTCCAGTTCCCTACTGTTCTGCTGCTTTGACATTTAGTCCTTCAATAGAGCTGTGGAAAACCAGACCATACATCAAATCCTTCTTTTCCTTTCTCAAGCTGATGGAGAAAAAGTCATCTGGGAAAGAAACTCATTATGCAAACAAACACCAGACAGCAACATATCATTTGCACCATCCTCTGACAAGCTATAATTTGTCTCTTCCTACTGTCATTGTCAACAAGGACTAATTTCTATGCTGGAGAGTTCCTTCTTCTTGTGGAGCTTGATGCTTTCTTTTTCCAGCCTTTGGGATAATTATGCTTGAAAGCTAACAGGGACTCTTCTGAGTCAGCTTTAATTGGGAATCCCTGAAAATGTGCATACTATTCTCCGTGCAAAAGAGTTCAGATACATCTATTAGAGGACAGCAGGGAAATGTTCAAATAGCTAAGGTACCGGCAGCAATCCAGCAGTACCAGTAGAAGTAGCCACAAGTGAAAACATACCTGTACTTCCCAGCAGATCTTATGGCAATGTAATTTATCAGCCTCTTTGCTAACACGTTCATCATGTTATGTAAGTGATGGATGGAAATTGACAGGACAGTCCTACTAAAAATAGTATTTTTTGTTCTTAAATTATTTATTTCCTTCTACTGATATTTATTGTGACAAAGCATAAGTATGCGTATAATTAACACATCTTATTTGTTATAACAAAAAAAAATTTGCATGGCTTGTAAAACACTTTTCTGCACTGGATTTGCTGTTTAAGAGAACATAATCAAAAAACATTAGGCTACCTGCAATTACAGTGTCTTATACACAGACTTCTTGGACTTCTGCTCTCTTCCAAAAGAGCAGTTTGTCAAAATACATTAACAGTGATAACATTACTTTGTCAAAAGTGGGAAAAAAAAAAAAAAAAGGAGAAAAACATCCTTTTCATGTACAGTGCACACAGAAATGATGTATTATTTGTGTATATACATAAATGCCTGAACACATACATATGTATGAGCACATACACAACTGCATGCTTCATTAGGTTGTCACTTCTTCTCAAAAATTGTCAGCTTATATTTAAAGACTGAGCTCTATCAATAACAGGTTGGTGTCTGAGTCAAGCTGAAACACTGCATCAGGACTGAGACAAAAATGGTGTCAAACTGATATATTTGTAGTATCTACACCTCAATTAACAATTGACATCAACACAGTACCAACACTTTAGCTGAACAAACATTCGGGTAATAGTGTTGTTACAAGATGGGCATTTTTCTCTTCATACACAGAAGAAATACAAATTTACCACTGGGAAGTATGACCTGGGAAACGTCTGACCTAACCATAGCTAAAGAGCAAAAGCCAGGGCAGTGATGTGAATGGCAATGGGTTTCAGTGGACCATCACTCAGCCAGCTGAATAGATCATCAGATTATAACAGCCAGAGGGATTAGACTTTGTCAAGTCTAAGATCAAGCCTACTTAATACTCTTCTTTCTGACAGCAGATATTACAGTCAAAATCTTTATGAAATTAGAGTGTTTAAGTCATTAATCTGAATTGTGTTTTGCATATAACAACAGATATAATTTTTCCAATTTCCAGTGAGAACTTTGTTAGTATAATTTAAAAGAAGCATAGCTCTGTGCATGTATGGGGAAATCAGCTGAAAGAATGAAAATGACATTTAATTTTCTATAGGTCTCAGAGGGGAAAAAAGTCAGTGAAATTGTCAGGCTGTATTTTAAGGCACTATTTATTACTTATTACCTATAGGAAGTTAAAAACTGTTACTTCCATTATGAGATCTTTGTAATGACAAACACTTACTTAACATACGTGTTTTAACAAAGACAGAAATAACTACTACTGATGATGTAAATGATAAAAAGTGAATGCAATGCACATTAAAAATAAAGAAATATACAAATATTCTGATTATTCTAAGTGCGAAAAAAATTGATCTTATGTGCTTTTTTTATCACAGATTTTAGCACAAACACGTACATATGTATTTACATGCGTAGAACTGATGTGTTCAAAATGGAAGAGACCTGTTCTCTTGCTCAGTTGAGTCCCTCTAAAAAGTAATTACTCTACAGAAGCTCTTTCAAAATTCCTTATAATGTTTCTCGGGAGATTATGAAAGGAAAAAAAATGGCAGGGGGGAGGATCAAAACACCTCAGAAAATCTAAGGCCTCCTGCTTTAATAGATCAAGTGACTGGTTTTGAAGTAACTATACAAAGATTATATAAGGTCTTGTGTGTGTGTGTTTGGGCTGGGGAGGGTGTTATTCTAAAAATATTTTATAAAGGTAATTTTTGAATGACATTCAGAACTGCTCTGATTTAATTTGGAATCTTTTGCTATTAGCAGTGCTGCAGATTATAAAGTCAAAATCTAGATCCAGAGCCAAATTAAACCTCTCAGAAGCTTGCTCTACTTGTAGTTTCACAAAGAAATTAGACACTCAATAGGTTATTCAGTTCCAGCCTATGATCCAGACACCAGCAGAGATTAACGATTGGTAGCTGACTCAGAATGAACTAAATTAACTCAAAACAGCAAAAGCTTTCTATATTTATTTAGTTTTACACTGAGATTTTTAGGAAAAAAAAATCAACACTACTTCCTTAGTAAAGTGCTCGTGTAGTACTAAAGGTAGAAAAATCCATCAGGAATGAATTGACCTTTATTATAAGTGATAGTAGATAAGTAATACATTATTTGTATGCAAAAGTTTCTTTTAAAATATCTTCAGAACAGTGTGAGACTCCATGCTGCCGTTTTGAAAAATAATAGAACAATTTCTGGATGTATACTGTTGTTTCATGTAAGATATCAAAGATTCCAAAACAAGCCTTTCCAGGGCACACCTAAGTTTCATGCAATCTCATAAAGTTGGAGAAGTAGTTCTAAGACTTCAATCAAAATGATTGATCAGCCTGGAATTAACAACAGGGATGATTATTTGGCTCTACAGATTTATAGAGATCTTTTGGCTTTGCACTTTTTCAATAAGAATTTATGGGATTTTTTTTCTTTTTTAAAGATGAATAAAACCTCATTCCTGTAAACAGATCATAAGCAACAGTAAGCAGAGGCAAGACTCATGGAGCAAAACTTTAAACCTGAATTTCACGCATCTGTGTCAAATAAATTTGTTTTGCATGTAGAAGTGTTCAGAGCTCCTTTTTAAATTTTTTTCATCCTTTTTTCACTCTTGCTTCTTCAAATGCCTATCTGCTCTCTAGACGCTCTTTCTGATAACTGAAATCTTTCTTTCCTCTCAGACTGAAGCTGCAACTTTTCATGAAGTTTCTTTCTAAGTCCTGCTGAGAGTCTTGATGAGATAAATTAATATATAAGTTTAATATTTAGCCACACTAGTTTTATTCATAATTAATTATTTATCAATAATATGGAACGAACGCAAGTAGATATCTATCTTGCATCCTGGTGTTCCTACAATGAAGGATATTGGAAATACACAAGGGACAAGGCTTAAATCACACTGTTGGAGATATACATACATGTCAGCGAGAATCAATTATTTACATTCCGCTTAAGAAACGTTTAAGAATTCCTTCAACCTGAAGTGTTAAAGTGTAATAGTGGTTAAAGCACTTAACTACAATACAGTAGGGGATACATTGGATCCTCTCAGGCGGACAGAACTAAATTGCTCAGGGCTCTCCCACGTTAGAGATCATCAGTCTGCCTGAAAAACTTTTGAATCACTGCATTTTTTGGCTAGTTCTCTTTTCCACAGCTTTGGATTTTTGGAAAAAAATCATTCCAAATTAAATTTGCAATTTGGAATTAAATTTAATTTGGAATGATTTTTTCCAACACAAAATAGTTCTGACTTTCCATTTGTTTTGATCAAAATGCTAAACTTGAAACATTCACTCTTTTTAAATGCAAATCTATCTAAGCCAGAGAAAATGAGGAAGACAGTGAGTTTTGCTTTTAACAAACAGAATAAACAAACAAAAAAACTCAAAATGTCTCCATCATGATCACTTATACTATAAAATCAGCAGACAGAATTTGCAAGAACAGCTCTGTAAAGGCAGTTGCAACTTCTTGTTGTCATTGCATACACAAGCCTGTAAACTCCATATGACTAAATCCACCATGTAGCCTCATACTGACAAATATGTATGATCAGCAGATTCACCTCTAAGAACCATTGCAAAAGCTGTTCTCATTTGAGCCAAGGGAAATATAGTCATTCTGTTTTACAGTTTGTAGATGCTCCAGAACTACAAGGGATGACAAATGCACGACTAACAGCAAAGATGGTAAAAAATGTTGCTGAACATAGTGGCATAGCAGGCTAATATTTCTACTTCCATTCTCTGGAAAAGAAAAAAAAGAAAAGTACCATCATGAAATTTCGCCATCTTTTGATTAGGTCTCTCCATTTTGCTGAGCTGCTTCAGGTTTCATTATAGATTTTCTGCTAATAGAGTCAAAATTTTTTCACCAAAGTGTTTTCTGGAAACGTCTCTTCTTTTAGGAAAGGTCAAAGAATCACAGAATCATTAGGGTTGGAAAAGATCACTAAGATCATCTAGTCCAACCATCCACCTACCACCAATGCTGCTCACTAAACGATGTCCCCAAGTACCACATCTACAAATTTCTTGAACATCTTGAGGGACAGTGACTCAACAGCCTCTCTGGGCAGTCCATTTCAGGGCCTGACCACTCTTCTGGGGATTAAATTTTTCTTAATATTCAATCTGAATCTCCCCTAGCACAACTCTTATCATGTCACTAGTCACTTGGGAAAAGAAGTTGACTCCCACATCACGATAAGCTCCTGTCAGGCAGTTGCAGAGAGCAATAAAATCTCCCCTGATCCTTCTCTTCTCCAGACTATACAGTCCCAGTTTCCTAATCTGTTTCCCATAAGACTTGCATTCCAGAACCCTCCCCAACTTCGTTGTTTTTTTTCTGGACAAATTCCTAGGCCTCAATATCATTCTTGCAATGAGGAGCCCAAAACTGAACACTGTAGTCAATCTGTGGCCTCACCAGTGCTGAGTACAGGGGAATGACCACTTCCCTGCTTCTGCTGACTATGCTATTTCTGATACAAGCCAGGATGCCACTGGCCTTCTTGACCACCTGGGTACACTGCTGGCTTTACATTCAGCTAAGTGTCAACTACCACCTGCAGATCCTTTTCCATCACACAGCCTTCCATCCACTCTGCCCTAAACCTGTAGCATTGAATGGGGTTACTTTGATCAAAGTGGGGGAAGGGGAAATGGTTTTAAGTTGAGGGAGGGAAGATTTAGGTTGGATGTCAGGGGGAAATTCTTTACTGGTGAGGTGCTGAAACAGGCTGCCTAGAGAGGTTGTTGGTGCCCTTCCCCTGGAGATGTTTAAGGCCAGATTGGATGGGGTCCTGGGCAGCCTGGTCTAGTATTAAATGGGGAGGTTGGTGGCCCTTCCTGTGGCAGGGGGGTTGGAGATTCATGATCCCTTCCAACCCTGGCCATTCTGTGACTCTGTGAGTGTGTATGTCCTGGCACTTTGGCTTGCTGAACCCAAACTTGTGACTTACTTTTCATGAACCCGTGCTTGCTAAGCCTGATGCCCTGATGTCCCATACATGCAGTATTATCTCATCTAAGATTATCTGCTTAATGACCTTATCTAATACTGAGGTCAGGCCTGCAGATACCCAGGTCATCTGACTAACAGCAGGATTTCTTCAAAAGCCCTCTGAAGTCTTCCATTAAGTCTCTAAGGTATGTTCTGTCCTAGCAAATAGATTCTTTCAGTGATGATGAAGTGTCTTTCATTTTTCATTGCTTTGTTTTGTTTTTCATGGGGTAGGAAAGTGGGAGAGATTAGAGTAAATTCCAGTCCTAATTTTAAAGCCCAGCATAAAAAAATACTATTATTGAGAGTAACAGAGCACTGGAACAGGCTTCCTGGAGCTACTGTGGAGTCTCCTCTGAAGGTATTCAAGACCCTCCTGGACAATTTCCTGTTCAAACTACCTGCCTCAGCAGAGGGATTGGACTGGATAATCTCCAGAGATCCCTTCCAACTCCTATGATTCTGTGATTATTATGGGCCCCAATTAACCAGTTCAGCAGCAGGGAAGATGCTTTGTCTTGCTTTGTTTCCTTTTTGTATGTGGGAAGCATCTGTCATAATGATGAAACCACAACCAACTTGAGTTTAATAGAGTCAAGAGCACTCTGTTTCCTTGAGTTTTAACATCTGCAGTTCTGTGTTTCCCCTTGGGAAGAGTCATTGTAAAGCAAATCAATTTCTCCCATATTATGCTCAGCAGAAGAGATTTTTTTTCCCATATTTTTACAACATCAACAATGTATTTAATCTACTGCTTTTTTACCCCACATTTGTGCCCTATTTGTGCTATGAACACAATCATGTGAAGTATAAGCCTTGGTATTTTTATATTTTAAAAAGATGACTTTTAGGAATATGCTGGACCTATTAAAGGAGCAAAAGTGAAAGTTATAATTAAAGTCCTTTTTTTCACTTTGACTAATTACTTTTTGAGAAAATAGTATATACTCTTAAATTGAGAGTATCAAACAGTGACAGTGTTTTATTCTTTTTCCATTTTTGCAGCATATAGTTGATATTTTTGTTTTTACTTGCAGTTTTAATTTTACATGGGCAGTTAGATCAACTGGGGGAAAAAAATTATATCATGATCTGCTGAACTCCCTAGTGGAAAAAAAGTGAAAGCAAACAAATAAGTTAATCATGGGGAGTGACAAGGAGAGCAACATTACTGTTTCTTATTTCAACTGTTCACAGAAAATACATCATTGTTGCTTCCAGCAAAGGCCAATTGGAATCAGAGATTCCAAACTGTAATAATATTGTCCCTCTGCTTCAATTTTAGTTTAACCACTTATAATAAAATTGCCTAAACACTTGGATCTTGGGATGTTTTACAGACTGTTGCTGAGAGCATTTTACTGTGCAGTTAATTGAAGCTTAGTCCAGAGCAGTGGGAAGGAGACCAGTGTTGCCCTCCAGGTCAACTAGTAGCACCAGCTGTCACACAAGCTGCTGATTCTTGGCTGTCCAATTCCCTGCATAGAGGGAGGGTGCTTTGTTTTCCTCTGATGCTCTTCTCAACAGGTGGTGAGATCAATTTATTTTCTTCCCTACCAACAAACCTTCAGCCTGTGATGCCACCTTCCAAGGCCTTCAAAGCTTACCCTGCTCACAGCACCACAGGAACTTCAAATTTTGCTGTCATCCCTTGTTGGTCTGTGATCTTAGATTTTTGGGAACTCTTCATGGAAAAGTGAACTTTCCTCTGGAAATCCCAGATTAGATGACTTGGCATGCTCTGAATTCATCCCAGTGTGCCATTTCAAGTCACTTCCCAAATGGCACTGTTGTATGTCCAGGAGCCCAAGGCTCTGTGTGTTGGGTAGCATCACCATGGCCAATTCTGGATCCTGAGCAGAAGGAACCTTGTAGAGCCTTTGGGAAATGTAATTGTTTGAGGAACCTTTCCAATGAGGGATAATAGAATTGTACAATAAATTTTTCAGAGAGTAATGCATCTTTGGAGAGCAGTACATCCAAGTTAACACCTCAGATCAGTTCATCAGTACCCTCCAATATGAACGAAGTCCACCAGAAATCAAATGTTTTACTCCACTGTTCTCCATTAAAAAATAAGAAAGATAACTTCCACTGTCAACATTTCTGGAAAATTTTGAACGTGTTTCAATCACATTATCCATTAGAAAAATACTGCACCAGATAATTTTCTGGCCAGAATGTCACGGCAAAGGGACAAAGCCATCTACGTAGTAGTTTTGACTTTTTGTATGTTGCAGTGCTTCTTCATACTGACTGCTCCACTTTCAGCATCATCATGTTACATGCAATTTTATGGGTTGTTCTTCTTTCCAGGCCCATTGAATGGAAAGGACAGGGTTTATTTGGCCCCATTTCCAAGCTAACACATGTTGCAACTAATGTGGATTGCCTGTCCATTGCCATGACAATGGTGTCACAGTGCCACGTGACAAATGGTGATAAAAACAGGGAATTTGGAGCCAAAACATAGGCTCCAGACTCTGAAAATAAGGGTTTAGTGCTTAACAGCTAGGCTGTGATGTGTAAAATGAAGCCTATTTTTACACTTTCTAGCTGTCAAGAGAGTCTAGAGCTTTAGGAAATATTTGTGCCCTGAAAAGGAAGGCCGATTCCTTAAAATGAGAATCTGGACCCTAACAGAGCATTTGGACCCTGAGAATAATTTTCTGAACCCCAAACTGAGGCCCTATGCCCTGGAAAAAGGTTTGGAACCTAAAATCAGGAGAGTGGCCACAAAAGTTTGGTTTTAGAACCTGGAAAAGGGGTCTTTGAGCTCTAAGTTGGAACTTTGGACCCCAAGAATCATAGAATCATTAAGGTTGGAAAAAAATTCTAATATCACCTACTCTAACCGTTCACCTACCTCCAACACTGTCTGTAAACCATGTTCCTAAGTACCACATCTACATGGTTCTTGAACATCTCCAGGGATGGTGACTCCACCACCTCCCTGGGCAGCCTGCTCTAGTGCCTGACCATTCTTTCAGAGAACAATTTTTTTTCCTTATATCCAACCTGAATTTACCCTGGTGCAACTTGAATCACTCTCATCCTGTCTCCCTATCTGGGAAGAAGAGGACGACCCCCACCTTACCACAACTTCCTTTCAGATAGTTATACAGAGCAATAAGGTCTCCCCCGAGCCTGCTTTTCTCCATACTATACAATCCTAGTTCTTTCAGTCTCATGTTCCAGATCCTTCACCAGCTTTGTTGCCCTTCTCTGAACATGCTCCAGGGCCTCAATATCATTCTTGTAGTGAGGGGCCCAAAACTGAACACTGTACACAAGGTGTGACCTCACTAGTGCTGAATACAGGGGACAACTGCCTCTCTGCTCCTGCTGGCTACTCTATCTCTGATACAAGTAAGGATGCTGTTGGCCTTCTTGGTCACCAAGCATTGACCAAAACCTCCGTATTCTTTTCCTCTGCATAGACTTCCAGCCACCCTTTCCCAAGCCTGTAGCACTGCATGGGGTCATTGTGACCAAAATGCAAGAGCCAGCATTTGGTCTTCTTGAACTTCATTCCACTGGCCTCAGCCCATTGATCCAGCCTGTACAGATCCCCCTGTCTGAGGGCCTTCCTACCCTCAGACAGCTAAATATTTCCCCTCAGCTTGGTGTCATCTGCAAACTTACCGAGGGTGCAATCAATTCCCTCTCTCAGATAATCAATGAAGATATTAAACAGGCTGGGCCTCAGTACCAGACCGTGGAGAGCACCACTTGTGATCACTCAGCAGCTTGGTTTAACTTCATTCACCACTACCCTCTGGGCCCAGTCCTATGGCTAGTTTTTACCAATTGATCAGTGCACCTGTCAAAGATCAGGTTGGTCAAGCAGGAGAATAGGTTATGTTAGAAAAAGGAAGAGCAACTTGGCTAACCATTTTAACTAAGCCACTAATGGAATAGTAAGACAAGCTTATGTTTGTCATTTGTCACAAAAAAAAAAGAAAAAAAGAAAAAGGAAAAAAATAATAGGGAATTGCTCTTCCATTATAGCTTGGAAAAACAGCTAAGTAGAAATATATTTTCCAGCAGAGCAATATCAAACATTTATGCTTTTACAGCTTTGCTCATGTCAGACAATATGGAACAGCATTGCCAAATTCAGCTGATGGAGAAAAAACATGCTGCATAGACTAGTCTCAACACAAAATATTAATGATATTGTTGTAATTAATGAAACATTAAATAAAACCGAAAGGGGAAATGATTGTAATTTAATACAACCATGCTAATGGTGCTACATTTATTCAATCCCTTTGCTATGGAATGCCAGGAGAATTTTAATTTTAATAGATAAGAGCAGAAAAATGACACATCTCGACAAACTCTTGCTTACCCATTCTGAGCTGACTTTCTGTCTCTAGTAGAGTCAACCCTTCAAATTAAAATGTATTGCAAACACTCCTTTTAGAGTTCCTAATTTCCATTTGAGCGAATGTTAAGGTTTATCAAAACACAAGAATTTTTACTGATATATTTTAAATGGGAAGAAAATATATTTTAGTACAATAATGCACATGTAAGAGAATTCATATATAAAAGCATAGATTTTTTTCATTTACCCTCAAAATAGTTGAAAATACCATTTGGAGATTTGAGAAATTATCAGGTCAGTGAAAAGCTAAAATATCTCTCTAGTGTATTAATGAGAACAATATCATTATTTTCTTAAACTGGGTAATCTTGAGTTTCTATAAAGCTATTTTCCCATTTCTGTTTCGGTATCAAGTCGCTAGCGCTATTTCAGCTCCCATAATGTTACAGATGAGCCCAACAACAGGTGGCTGATTGTTTCTGATGCCTGAAGCTCACCCTAGACTGTACTGTGGCATTAGGAATGATGCCAAGCAGAGTCACCAGAAGGAAGAAATGGGATCTGGTACAGGACAAGGCAACAGCAAGCCCCAGAGCAGCAGCACAGTGAGCAACCAAGATAGGAGAACTCACCCAACTGGCCAGCGAGCCAGGTTTATCTCACTCTTAGCCCTTCAAAAGGCCTGCTGAGTGGCTGTAGCCCAGATTACTGCTTGTAAACCTTGATTACACCAGGCAGCTGACAATCACTAGTCCAAAGGAGAAACTCCAACCTCTCCTGCTGCATGTATTTCTTTGTCATACCAAGGCTCAGCTGGAGCACTGCTTCTTTACCCCAGCTCTGCACATGCACATTCTGGTGAATATCATATATTCTGTTGTATTTTTCCACAAAGAAAGAAGACTTGGAAGCCTGGAGCCATATTTGCTCCTCTGTGTGCTGGTATTCAAGATAATTTAACTGGGAAGCTGCATATGGGAAGAGTAATACCCGTGGCCAGATAAAATGGGCAAGGCTAGTGCTTGCCTGCCCAGGAGCAAATTAAAACAGGCCAGAGCCACTTCCTCAGCTTCCTCTATATTTCTGAGATATAGCCAAGAAGTTGAGCCAGAGCCCAAGATACAGTGAGCTGCAATTATATTTTGCTAATAAAGCTTTGTTCTTTCTTGTGACTATTACACGGAAGAATGTGCCAATGATACAGCTCACGAAGCAGCAGTAAGAGGCACTGCCAATTCCCTCAAAGTGTGGCACATGGGAGATCACTTTATACAAAGACCTCACTTGGCTGCAGTCTGCACTTAAATCACTACAAAAAGGGAAATATGTGATCAGAAGGCTTTGTCCATAAACTCTGCTGAAGAATATCATGTTGTCAGTACGACTGCCAGGAATTAGCTTGGCGTCAGATCCACAGACAACCTGTGTGTTTATCTGATCACTAGCAGTGCTTTGTGAAGCAAACCAAATTTAGGCACAAAAAAACAACCAACCCAGTACCCAAGAACTGAGTCACTTTCCTACTGGATCAGGGGAGTTTGCTACCAGCTTCAGTGGAAGGAGAAAGAAATTTGTTAACTCTCATGGTTGCAATCTTTGCTTTTTGTTTCTCTGCAGCCAAAAGTGACTTAAAAATAAATCACCTTGCCTTGGAGTTTATTTTTCCCCTGAAGTTTTTCAACAATTTAGTAGCAATTCTTCCAGCATATTTTTCCTGACAAAATCCTATTTGGTTTGTTCTAAAGAATAAGCTTGTGACCATCGAGACCACTATTTTTACAAGTTTACCTACTGTAGACATTTAATGTGCTCTAACCATTCTCCAACTTGACTATGTATTCACTCTTTCCTGTAGCATTTAAAGACTGTGAGCTCACTGGGGCAGAGACTTCAGGAAATGCCTTCAGGCAAGGCCTCCTGAGTGCGCTCTCACAACAAAGATAAATTGCTACCAATAAATATTTGCTTAAATTACACTTGCTTGAAGGTTGAATACCGTAAAACTTTTGGAATAATACTGACAGTTTTCTATAGAGTTCTGCACCTGATTAGATTAAAAATAAAATAACATGTTTCTTAACTTTCTAAAAAGTGTTATATTACATTGAGAACTAAGTATGAAAAGCTTTAAACCTCATACATTCTACTAAGAAAAAAAAATCAAACTTTTGCAGGCAACATGATCTATCAAGTCTGCACAAGTGTGGGAATTACTTTAATGTGTCTAACAGAAGGGCAATTTAAGGGGAATTGGTCTTGAATACTCCTCTTCCATTAGAGCCCAGCAGGAAGCTTAACTTTTATCCAATGCCTGATTTGTTTTAATGCTGAATGATTCACGATGCAATATAATTTCACATTGGGAAAGAGGATTGCTTTTTATTACTGTGAATACACAACTTAACCAAAAGATAACATCAGGTTGGTGTGTTGTTTTTTTTTCCCTGGTGCTTTAAATAAAACTCTGATATTAGTAATTTGAATCTACAGATTATGTAATATTAAATACTGTGAATCAATACATAGTTTTTAAACAAGTTATCTTTGCATATTACAAAGTATCCATGCAGCTTTTGCTGCCTTTGCAAGCTTAATCAGAAAACAGACCTCTGCAGATCGACCAACGTATCAGAGTTTTGCCTAGAGTCTAACAATGCAGAATAAGTAGCGTCTTTATAGGAGAATAAGGTGTTTGCTCATTTGGTAGCTCTCATAACCCAGCTTCTTGGCTTTGCTTCACCACGACGTGAACCAAATGCAATGCACTACTTTGGAAGAACCTCTTTTGCAAGGGCCTGTTTTCCCTTGTTGTTATAGCAGCTAGTTAAATAGCAAAAGTGCCTTACAACAGGCATCAGGCAGCAGCTCTCCAGTTGTAGCATTCTCATTCTTGGGATATCTTCAGAAGTAGCAACAACTTGTACTAAGTATTTTAGGCAAGTTTTCATCATTTCAAGGCTCTTATCTGGTTTTGTATGCATAAATCCCTTTTTTATAATCTCTGAATCAGAAGGTTAATTATGTAAGACTCTAATTTGTAAAAAATGTTAGAGTAAAACACTACTCAACAGTAAGAATAATAAGTAAGTCTGACTATCTTTCCAGTCCAAAGGGCTAATATAGGACAGAATGAGATTCATCTTATATGCATTAGCTGTGTAAATTAAATCACTTAGGCTTCTTAAAATGGAGAGGCATATGTACCATCAGAAGATTTTTTCCTTTTGCATTTTTAGAGAGAACCTAGATTTCAGGGCTCTGAATTTGGATTGGAGTCATCTCACTAATAAGCAGATAGACAGAACTGGAATTATTTAGTCACAACTTCAATTTACCTAAAAATTTAGTCTGTCTGTCTACAAAAACATCTATATACATAATTGGTAATTTTGTAATAGAATATCCCTGGTGAAGGGATAATACGTTTTTCTCATTAGCATCTAGAATATTACAGACACTGATTTTCTTCCCTCAAGTGGACAAGCCCATAAACATCTCATTTTGGCTGCAGACAGGTTTATACTCTGATGAATCGTATTCTGATGCCCACAAGGCCTGATTGTTTTGGACCCTAGGCAGCCTGATATGGTGGCTGACAACTCTACCCATGGCAAGGGGGTTGGGACTACACAATCCTTAAGGTCCCCTCCAACATTCTATAACTCTACAATCTTGTGTTCTCTTGTGGACAAGCTCTGCTAAAGTGAATCATTAGGGCACCTTTCTAAGAAAACTCCCATCAGTGCCCATAAATGCATCTGCACTGCCAAAGCTGATGTGTTTACAGACTACTCCTGAAACTCCCCTAACTACTCCCAGGATCAGTCAGCTCTGTTAAAAGTCATATGAAGAGATTAATTTTCAGGAAGTGTTCTTTCATTTCTCACTGCTGACTATGGAGTAGTTAATATGTAACCATAGCTGGAAGAGATAGAGGAAAACCCTTGAGTAATATTTTCTCTCAACAGCCTGAGTAAACAGGTCAATTTCCAAGACTGTTTAAATTTATTGATATAAGTGAAGTAACATCATTACTTGCTCACTCACAATGCAACTGACAATTTAATCTAACGATCTGCAGAATTTGCAAGATGCACGTATTCTGTGTGATGGTTCAAAACCATCACCACATAGTTATTTTGCATGTACACAGGGGCTTCCGCTGGAAGCAGGAGATATTGTCAATGAAACTAATTGTCCATCTGTGCAAACATGAATTAAAATAAAGGAGAGTTGTTTCCTTTTGCAAAACATTGACAAATATAGTTAATCAAATTTCTTTTCTTGCAAATAAAGCTTCTGCAGTTTTCTCTAACATCAAGTCAACCACTCCTGATATTTTATCTTTCTTCTGCATATGCAAGAGTTAATCCAAAGATGAATAAGCCCTATCTAGCAACTTAAAAATTATGAGTTTGTTTCTGCTCTAAACTGTTTTCATTTCAATACAGAAATTTTATTGAATGAAATTGTACAACAGAATTACACAATCTTCACTACGTTTAGGCAGAGTGTTATAGTCTGGTTGTTCTCTCAGGGGACGCTGCTGGGGAACAGAGTCCATTGCTTCATGCGTGTCTTAAAATCACCTGTAGTCTTGCTGTGACAGCTGTTGCCCACATAACAGTTGTGTGAACCCCTATGGAGAATTTAAGAGCTGAAGTAGCAGAGAAAGATGTCTTGAGACTTATTTATATTAAAAAAGAAATCTAAGATCTACCAGTTCTTTAACTTTGAGAATAAATGGCATGGAACGGACTTTGCTGATGTTTCCATTAGTCTGATTCGTTTGCATTTTCCTATTGGAAATGAGCCGAGACTGTACCCATGCACTTGAATTAAGGTTCAGGTTTCAGTTGATGGTAAGTTCTCATTGGCCTAGATCAGAACTGTGTTAAAGAATGTGCCAACAATGAATTGTATGGGATATTGCGTCATCACTTTGTTGTTTGGTTTTTTAGTTCACTAGCATCAACACAGACCAGGAGAACTGGGAAGAACTGAGGCCTACTGAAACAAAAGGAGTTTTGAGAAGTCTGGCAAGCTCATGTTAGAATCTCAGTGCATGGGTTTTCACATCTAGCAGGGCTTGCTAAGTAAAAGAAGCTTCTTTGTTAAAAGTCAAAAACATGATTTAGTTCCAGAATAGAATTGGTCATCCTCCTAGCCTGAAACATTTTTGTCCCCTTGGAAAACAAGTCAGAAATAGTCTAGCTTACTTTTGACCTAAAGGTAACAAAATTTCCAGAGATGTCATATTCTTAGAAAAGAAACAGAACACATATTACCTTTGGATTGGAGGTATCTCCTCAAGTGACATAATTATCATATGCATTTCCTCCATTTCTGCTCCTAAACTGCAGTGCAGTTGCACAGAAGCAGACGCAAGTCAGTCATCTACTAGCTAAAAAAAACATGTATTTAGGATTGTCAAAACCCTTTAACCACTGCCTGGCTCTTGGAGGTGCTTAGGTAGCACTGATTTCAGATGAGAGCGTGCATTTTCTGCTAGTGTGTGGAAGAAGTGGGAGTCTCAATAAATAAATAAATAAATAAATAAATAAATAAATAAAGGAGTGGGGGGCTGGGGGAGGGAGAGGAGGAGTCTCCCAATTATTCAAGGTCAGAAGTCAACAACGTTTTACACATTTCTCAGTGACTGACTATTCTGCCCTTACAACCTACCTGAAATGTCTTCTTTGCTTGGTAAGAAATTCCTTGTGCAAGAAAATCCTAAATGCAGCTTTCTCTGCTCAGTGTTTGCTAATACTCATTTGAATGCTCAGTGATGATTCAGTTCAACAGTGTTTATAATTCTTACAATTTGTTATTTACAAGCATTCATACAAACAGGCCTTTTGTTCACACAAATGTTTGCTGAAGGGCTATTTTTCACATGAATACCTGCTCTGAGATGGAAACAAGGGCATTCACACAGAGTAAGAAAAATTGCTATTTCTTGCTATTTGCTTATTCCTGTTCTCATGTTCTAAAAGTTGTAAAATGCATGATGGCAAAACAGTGCCTGGAAATTAGATGGTCAGTTACATGCCAAGAGCGTCAGCAGATTCTGACACTCCTGTTTAAGATGAGTTACGCTCCCTAAACAGTTCTATTGATCTCAGTGTGAAAATTCAAAATAAAGCACCATTCCACAAGTTAAAGCCACAACATCAGCTCAAAACAGAAAAACCTGTAGAATACCTGCAAAAAGCAGCCATTCAAACATAAAGAAGCTTTTTTCTTTTCTTTTCTTTTCTTTTTTTTTTTTTTTGCAGGGTCAATCTCATATTGTAAGCAGTCTCTCTGCAGTGGCAAAGCACGTACACTCACAGAGCATTTGTCTGCCACAAATAACATCACAGGCTCTGCTATCCCTTCTTTTCCCAAGGGACAAGAATTCTTAAAGCACTAATGTCATCTCCTGCCATACTTTAAGTCTGTGTAATAAAAATATTACAGAATGCAAGTGAGGAACATGACAAATTTGAGTTGTAACATACTGAGAATCTCTTTATATGGTGAAAGATAGTCAAGGCCTGAAGCTGCAAAGGAGTAGGGCATCTACAACCACAGTCATATTTTAGCATTAATACAACACACAACATCCTTGCTGTAAGGACTCACGTGTCCATCTTCCTAATGATGAAATAGTTTCCACACAAAAAGGAAAAGTCAGCTTCACACTTTGGGAATATTCTTCACTTAATGGTTTGAAGCCAACTGTCATGGCACACAAGGAGCCTACATTTACGCGCCACATCTGGCATGTTTTGTTAACTCTTCCATAGAGATTTCCTCGCTGGAGCCTTTTGCAATATTCATTGGAACCATTTCACTCTGTTCTTTGTCCTGTCTAAGGACACCTGTGCTCTCCAGCCCATGGCTCTCCTATGCCATACCGCTGCCCAGGTGAACCAGGTGCATCTGATGCTGGTCCCTTACACCAGGACACGCACTGGCAAGGTATGCATAAGGTTGTGAGATATGTGAGATAATTTTAACATCAGTAGTCATGAAGAATTAGTACTAGATTTAATTTTAATGATTCCCCTAAAACTTGTAAAGTATTATCACTTTTAAAAGCTATGCTTTACCACATTCCCCACCTAATTAAATGGATAGACACACCTGTATTTGATACAGAAGATTAAATTTAATTACTGTTTCGTACTTTGGGAAAAAAAAAAAGCAAAAAAAAAAAAAAAGCAACCAAATAAACAGAAAACGACTTTGCAGAGCCAGGGTGGGGGAGAGGGATTTATGCAAGCATGGTGCTAAATTTTGGCCTTCTGAAGACATAACTTTAATCCCCTGCAGTTGCCAGATAACGTTTCTGAAGTTGTTGAGATATTAAAGGGGTGGCAGTTTATTATGAAACCATTTATATTTTGTCAGACTGTTAACAAGATTTGTGCTATCTGCACCATGCAACAGGAAAGCTGCTGCAGAATCGATAATAACTTCTTACTATGCATGCCAAATTGTTGGTGCAATTGGCACGGAGAGGAAAGAAGTAAAAAAAAATGATATTAGTAACTCCATTCAGATAGCCTACATGAGTTAAGAGCCAAGTTACCCAACCCTCTTTATACTGCTGCTTGATTAAATTCATACTACATCATCAGCCCATCAAACACTCAAATTATCACAGACTTTAGTATTATACTAAATTCTTGGAGCTAAACAGTACATGAAGTAGGTGCACAGGTGGCTCCAAAACATGGAATTGTGCTTTTGGTATGTTTAAGACAAACTGATATACGTATATCTAACCAATTATTCCTCATATGACAATGTAAATATATTTTATATATATATATATATATGTATATGATTTATGTCTTTCTATACCTACGCACATACATAATGTCATTCCAGGAATAACTGCTTCAAGTCATTCTTCTCTTGTTCCTTTTGCTCTGGTACAGATCATGAAAGACGTCACTTGTCACCAACTTCCACTCTTCAGTCACCATTTCAAGTGTTAAATGCATCACAGTGAGATCTTTTATAAGGTGATAATACACAAAGAGGGAGATAATATATTGATAGAGAAATAGAAACTCATAATTCTGAATAGAGCTGAAATGCTACTGGAAATTTTTTTTAGCCCTTTTTGAAACAAAGAACTTGTAAGTTAAAATGCTGGTGATACACACTATCACACAGTAGTGCTCTGCTTTGTGTACATCACGTGCATTCGTAAGGATAATACGAAGGTTTAAAAGACTATGCTAATCATAGCTTCAATATTTAGCACTAAAAAAAAAAATCTCAAAGAGTGGAAGTTAAAAATTTGCCTAAGTTTCCCAGTTTAGTGACTCAAAACTGGCATAGAAAGCAAGAATTTCAGGCATATAGAAGGACATCAAATGTACAAGGAAGATTTCTGGATTGAAACATATAACAACAATCAGTTAGATTATACATGGAGGTTGCTTTTAGAATTTTTAAGATGTAAACCAACGTGATTTGAACTGAAGGATGCGACTGAGTAATTTAGAGTCGATACGACATTTATAAATCGGAAGAGTGTACATGCCCTCTAGACATCCAATCCTGGAGAAAGGAGACAATGCTGAGCTATAACAAGCCATAGCTCTTCACTTCCACCTCCACCAAGAGCTGTACCATCTCCAAAAGGAGTGAGAACAGCACCACATACACTCCTGTCTGGACTGATCTTATTCAATAGCTTGAAATTGGCTCCAAACAGGTTATGCCATCAAGATAAGGTGGAATTGTAGACAAGAAAGGGAATGGAGAGCCAGTATGTCACAGCTGCATGCAGAGACAGGTGAGAAATACCTTAGAGACTGCAGCACTGCCTTTTCTGCACCCTGTGTTGTAGGAGAGATGATAATCAAACAGCATAACTTGAGGAAGAATGCAATGACCACAGCACGAGCCTTCCCCAGTGCTCTTCAAGATGTCAGTTACTGCTACCTACTGCTTTGTTGTTAAGGCAATTCTCATTCCTAATTCTAAATTCTACGCAGACTACTAGTTTATCTAGCAGTGAAATGCTCTAGAACTGACCACTCTATTGCCAACATAATTACAAACCACTTCAGAGCCTCAGCACATCAGAGTATCTGATTTTTTCAGGTTCAGCATACATAGAACTTATCTGGAACCTCGTCCTTTCTCTTCCCTTTATCTGCTATGCCTGATTTCCCATTCTGCATTTTCACCAACCAGCCTTTAAGATGGAGGTTTGCAATTACTCGCTGTAAGAAAATCATCCCACTGGAAACTCAACTGTAGCTGGGCTGCTTGTTAATTAATAGGATCAGGTTAAAGACTTTTAAATCATACTTTACAATAAGTTTCTTTCAAAATGTAGCACCAGTGTTCACTATGTAATGACAGTTCTATAATTATTGTTGACTTTCTGAATACTCCGACTCAATCAAAAGTTTGATCTGAATTATTCATTTTAATAGTATTATAGTATAATGTCAAAACTAAATGAAGATGCCCATTATAGACTGTGGCCAAAACATTTTTTTTTAGACTTAGAGCTATTAATTCCTACAGGTGAACACAGCTTTCTTGACCCAGAGGTCCTTGTCAGTTTTAATGTCATAAGTTTATCTAAGGCCTTTCAGCAACTTTGATCAATGTAGTTGTATTGGACTTTCCTAGACATTTCTACACGCTGCAAAATACCTGTGGGATACTATTCTTTTCCCCCATAAAAGCTAAAGAAAATAAAAATAAAAACATTCCTCCAAACCATCTTTAAGCATCCACCCTCCAAAACTTGATACCCAAATTGTTAAGAACCTTTCTACTTGTCCTTCTCTTAGACAACTTTTTTTTTCAAACCAGAGAACTGCTTGAAAAAATTGTTCTTTCACTTTAAAGCTACTAAAAATTTTATTGTTTTCTTTCTTCTGGTACAATTATAGAAGTACAACTATTATTTACATGGTATAAGGAGGTTTATATTGGTAGAGCTGTATTCAGATATGGAAGGAAAAGATGCCTAAGCAAAAGAAAAGTGGATATCACTGGTTAGCTGTGTTGGTAGAAAGTTATATCCCCAACCTAATATGAGCATGTAGTTAAAACTTTCAAGTATTATTGAGAAACAACTTTATTTAGAACCAACTTGGGAAAAAAAAAAAAAGAAAAAAAAAAAAGACAAAAACTAGGAGAATTCTGTTACTGAATAGTTTCCTGCACAGTGGCTACAGATTTTGTACAGCATTATCACAGTAAATCACAAGCACTGATTACTTTCCATAGCGTGCAATACACCCAGGGTAGAAAGGGATGGTGATTCCAGTGACTCTTCACTTCTCTCAGCAAAGCTGAGGCTATTACTTACATGACTTTACTACGTAGGCACACTTCCTTCTCTCCAGTAACATGCTGAATTCCCTATACACCTGCTCATGTTAAACTGACTGAGTTTATCTCAGCAATCTCCCAAAAATTGGTTTCCACATTTCATAATTATAGGTGGAGGCATAGGTTTTCCTAGCAGCATCTTCCATTGCTTCAAATACTGAGTAAAAATGCAGCTAAAGAGAATATCTGAGAATTTAAAGGCAGAAAGTAAACAGAAAGATAATCAAGGAACAGAAGAATTTAAAGTTGCAAAGGTGAGGACTCCATACTAATGGGATCAGTGGGAGGAATATCAACACCTGTCTTCTGATATAATATACAACAAACACCTTCTGCAAAGCAGGTGGGCTACTCTCCTGCTTCTAGGAGGAATAGGATTAAATCTGTGGTTTTATAGCAGTATTTCAAGTATTTCAAAGTCAAGACAGGTATTAATTTTATCCATTCCTACAAGGATTTCAAGATTCTGAATTTTTTAATGCAAACTACCTGTAATACAGAAGACAGATCAGTGAGTCATTGGTAGGTTTCTTAGCTCTAACAGTATAGCCAGTGTTACAAAGCTGCTTTTGGAAGAGGACCTTTGGATGAAGATCTGACTGCAAAAGTCACTTAGAAATAAAATGAGTCTTTATTATCTTCAGCAAGGTCTTTGGATCAAGTTCATAGGATAGCACACGACGTATATTGAGATTTTGCTTTGTTATTTATTTCTGTAATTGTGGTTTTGGTTGTGTTAGTATTTTCACCGAGGATGCCAGCGTCTAAGAAAATCAGACATAAAACCTAGGTTAGTATTTCTAACTTTTTGACTGAGTATTCTTTACAATAGAAATTCTCCTCTTTTACCAAATAATTACATATGTTTCCTTAAATACTCCTGGCGACCTTCCTGTACTTGAATGTATACAATAACATTTAAATTCTTAATTCCATATCCACATAAGCAAATGATGCCATTCCACGAAGGCTGATACTGACTTGAATTACGAGAACATGTACTGCATTCAACAGCCTTTTGCACACGTGTTATGGTATGCCTTCCAAAGCTACCTTACAGTCAGTCTTCAAATACACAGATTCTTTGGAGCTGCTGACAATAGTCTGCAAAGAAGGTATTCTTAGGATTCAGATTATACATACTACTTATCAAAATGAGAAGTGGAAGAGAAAATCTATCTCAAATCCCTGCAGGCCTATTTATTCACATGCCCAAAGCTCCTTCTCACCACCTTCTGAAGTCATTTATAATACGTTGTGTCTTATCAGGTGAGCTTTCGTAAATAATTCTGTGTTTTGGACACAATACTGTACACATCCTGTATGCATATTTTGTTGCTCATTTGTTAAAAAATAAGATGGATGAGAGCAATTCCTTACACTGTGCTCCTTAGCATTCTCATTTTGACAAATGAATAAAGCATTGAGGTTACGTAGTAGAAGGGGCACTCTTTGATAATCCACCAGCCAGAAAAGATTATGCCATTTCCTATCAAGTAAAGTAAAAAAATGTGTACTCATTTTAGTCTCTGATAAGTGGTAAGATTGACATCAGAAAAGCTCCCTTCTTCACATTTTTCCTACACCAATAAAGATTGAGTGCAAGTATTACATTAACCAAAAAAGGATTCAATTGCTTTAGATACTTCAAATGAATGTAATATTCATGTTTATCTGCATCAACAGCCTGACATCTCCGATCTCTCTTCATCACTGGAATACAGCTTGGATGACACTCACTGCTAAATTCATATTAACAAAATGATAATTTGTTCTGTGAAAAAAACAAAAATAAAAATCAAGTAGAATGCACTGAGCTGTCAGTGTTAAGTTCAATCTATCAAGAAAATTTAGAAAATAGGTTGATTCTATTTTGCAATCTTTATGTGAATTTGTTGTTTAAAAATAGTAGTGGAAAACATAGATTGGAAAATCTTTATATATGGTTCAAAAAGGAAAACATTATTTTGTTTCGTTCATCACAGTTTTGGTATTACTAGTCTGGTTAAATCTGGAGTATTTTACAGTAGCATTGTAACTAAGGAATCAAATAGAAGTCTTTAAATTATGATCATCCATTAGTTAATGAAAACAAGGTACATTTAGTCAAGAGACTAGGAAGGCAGAATGATACTTATTCAAAATCTACTGATCAGACCTGAATGGATAGTCCATGCTTGTAGAAGGAAAGCAGGCTTCTGACAGTAGATAGCCATGGCAAGGGAGCTATGTGGGTAATATGAAAATAAAAGTAGGGGTAAAACTCCTCCTTTGTCCTCTCAGGTTTGATCAGGCAACTTTTACCACATGTGAAGAGACTCCATAGTTACTTGTTCCCTATTACATAAAATAAATAGCTAGCACTGATGAGAACTACTAGGTTGGGCATTAATTGGCTTACCACATCTAAACAGTCTTTGCTGGATGAGCAATTGTCAGCCAAATGGAGAACGGCTGATCTCTACTGCTCCTTGGAATGGGCTGAGCCTTGAAGTAGCTGAGCTGGCAGCTTCCTAGTTCTTTTCTTTCTTACAATGTTATATCTTTCCTTGTCAGTATTTTTCCTTATGAACTGCTGTCTACCTCCATCCCAACAATCTTACCTCTGTCTGCAGTTTTATCTTTCTTATCTCATTTGGCTCCAGGGTACGTGCTTTCTCTCAGCTCTCTCTCCACCTTGCAGTCTACTTAGGAGTATGAGCCAAGTTTATGCAGGTGTGCTGAATCAGACCTGGCCTTGGATCATAGGCAGCACAGCCCTAGAAGGAGAGTGACAAGGACCACAAACTACAAGGATTTGTCCTCACTTAATCAGGTACAGGAACTTTGCAGTTTGAGGAAAGCAGGACTTTGAGAATGATGAGAGAATAGGAAGAGAAATTCCTATAAATCCCTGAAAGGGATGGACATTAAGGCATTGACCCCCTGCTGTCTTATGCTTGGTTTCTGTCTGTATCCATGCTAAACTCAACAAGAAGTGAAGAGGGAATGCAAAAGAATTATAAGGAGAAGAACCTGTCTAGCCCTGAAACCCTCTTATTCTCAATAAGGCGAATTTTTAATTAACAGCTGTATGCAAATGCCCACACCCACCACATTATCAATTTGACCTCATGGAAGTTAAATTCTTCTATTATTTACCAAGTAAGTTTTTATTTATGTTTTAGAAAACAAATTAAATTTTAAATTATAGATTATCAATATTTTGTTTGTCCATACATCTATATCAAAATTTTCTCTGGATATAATAAAATCTGAAACCTGCAATTAGCACGTGTTGGATGTGCTTTAGATTTTGTAGAATAGATAAAGCTGATGTTCTAGACTAAGAAATTAGACTGCACTGCATTAATTATTTAGTTCAATAGTTTCCATTTTCATTAGTAAAAATACGTTTTGAGTCTTTCCTTTCTCTTACCAGCTCCAGGTACTTTACTTAAATCTAGTGTCTCCCCTAACTAGCAAACAAAATCAAAAATCAAAAACCCAGCAGATACTTCAATGAAAATGAACTTATCTTAAATACATGAAATTTTATGAAGCTGTAGACAGCAATTACACCACTGCCTTCTATTTTCTCAGGGTTACAAACAGATGGACTCTAAAATTAAAATTCAGTATTAGTATTGAGATAGAACAAAAATGTGCACTAGTCTTATTTCAGATATAATCTGTTGATACAAGATTGTTCCTGTCGTTAGCATTCCAATGTTCTTCTTCTATTCTTGCATTTGAAATCACATGCAGAAGATCACTGCTCAGAAACCAGGGGAGTAAAGGAAAAGATAAATACAAATAATGACCATGGCACCATGAAAGAGCATATGGTGTTGGAGATAGTATCTTTAAGGGTGTCATAGAAAGAGGTTTTTTCTGAAGTCCTTTTGACTTTGTTCCAGCCAAAGACTTGGTTATCTTACTGTCAAATGAGGTGCTCTTAGTCAAAAGGCAGATTCTTAAAATACTGACTCTGCTGCTTCCTGTTGCAGCTACTGTAACTGTGTGAGGTTATCTATGTTTTCTGTACAGTTTCTTGACTGTCTCAAGATACGATCCCCATGGTACACAATGACTTCAGCTGAAATTGTACTACTAATGAACAAGGTATCGTGATTCATGTACTGGGCATTAAATACTCCATCATGACACCATGCGTGCTCCCATCAACTTTTCTGCTCATGGAACCAGACCGAGGCCTCCATTGAACATTAATAAGAATTTAAGCCATTACTGTTTTTAATTGCTTATCTTAGAAATCATGTTGTGATGTTCTAAGCATGTCAGCATGAGACACTGCCTTGTTCCACGTCAGAAGCTTGATGTCTGAGCTATGGTAAATGTCAATATAGGTAATCACTGTTTCAATAAAACATTGCATCATTGGAAACAGCATTTTGGGATCACCACTTGTCGCCCCACATCAGGTTAGAAAGAAGCTCACACAGCTACTCACAAAGCTAGAGTTTTCAGTTATTCTAGTACTTCAGGGTCATTTAACAGCAGTTGTGTCTTTTCACTTGTTTCAGTGGGCTTACAAATCAATCTTCACTGTTGTTATGGGACATTCAAAAACTGTACACCTAACCTGGTCTACAGTCTTCTATGTATGGATTAACTCCAACCAAATGCTTAATGCTAGGACAACTTATCAAGTCTACCTGAGGTGAGGTCAAAGTTTCTGGCTCACTCATAAAGTGAGCTAAGTGACCATCTACTTGCCCAAGAGACGGGTGGGGTCATGGGCTTTTTCGTTTGTTTGCTGGAGTCAGGTAGATACAGTAGTCACATATAGAAAGGGTTAGAGACTTGAAGATCTCCCAGTCAAATAATATTTGCATTAATCACTTTACTGATTTTTAATTTTCTTGCACTGAAAATACATGCAGGTATAAAAATGTAAATGTGGAGATTTCTGACAAACACAATGCTACACAATGCCAATCAAAAAGGAAATGAAATTATACATGAAGCAGAAGAAAATTCCCTGTAACATTAAACTGTAGGGAATGATAAGGGAACTATAATTACATTATAGAAAGAGATGTAAGTTTTCTGCTTTAAAAGTGATGAGAATAAGACATTAAAACCTCGCAGATGGATGACAGATGACATAAAATAAAATGAGGTTTATGGTAATCAAACATGATGTTAGGTTGCTGCTGTTGTACTATGATTAGAGTATTGCATACAAAAAAGCTGAAATGACCAAAATCAACAAGGCAGTAAATTATAATTTACACGACTGACTGATTCATTCTGTGTCCTTGAGCAAATTTTTTGAGGACTAATTTTCAAAAGGTCAGACTTGTGACAAGGCATGTAAAAATGTACTCCCGTTTTCACATGTAATACATGATGGGGAGAAAATTGCCACAGACAGATAACCAGCTTTTTGCCTGAATTCAGTGTGAGTTCGCTTGAATCAAAACTAAGTAAAAGTCCAGGATTTGGCACGCAAATAGATTGCAGAAAAAAACTGCAAGACTGTTGGACAAACTATAATATTAAATACCTGTGGTCAACTTTCATTCCAAAGATTTCCAGTTTTTCATGGAGCTTTCCTAGTTAAGTAGTCCTCAGTTCCTCCTTCTGTTGAAAATATCTGATTATCTATCTAATATTTGATTATTATCCTATTTTTTTTTTTTAATATGCTTCAAGTTTGTATTTATTTGCAGAAAGAAAAATGCCTAGTGATTTGGGACAATCCGCGTGTGCAGCAGAACTAATTGGATGGGATTATTCATGGAGTTGATGGCATCATTACTACAGGAAGTTTAAAAAAGTTTGATGGCACAGGAGGGCCTTCCCAGGACTCTAAAGGCCTAAATGGAATGCATTATCTGCACTGCGTATGTCTACATCTCCAGTTGTATTAGGCCATATTCTATATCATTGTACATTGAATCGCAATAATAACAGATATACTGTATTTTAGAGGGGACAATTGAAGCTGACTATATGAATAGTGATGCAGCAAAGGAGGTGGAAATAACAGAAGTTTACTTTTCAGTGTTTTTAAGTTAATGGTGTCCACAGATCACATCGAGCCACAATGTCTTTCCAATAGTTATAAAAATAATACTGACTCAAATTACAGATGAAAAAGGTTAGTGTAATCCCCCTGGTGTCCAGCTACTTGAAATTCATCTCCCAGTAAGATTTTGGAGTTCACACCTAAAAATCTCTCTATGCAGAATGCATATACATATTTTATTTTCCATACTGTTAACTTTAATTGCTGTAGTCCATTTTCTTTAACAAGCTCTACCTCTGGAAGCAAGCTATCATAAACTGTTAATTCCAAACCCATGAGCATCCTTCTCTTGAGCATTTACTACAGGCTCCAGTTTTGAATTCTTTTAAAGTCATACTATGGTATAGCCTAGCAGTGCTAATTTTGAGCTGGATATTTGGCAAGATATTCCAGCACCTGGTTTTGAAATACTGAAATGGGATTTTGAACACTGAACTGCTGAGAACACTCAGCACACTGAGATTTGGCCTCTAGTACTAATGCTGATCTGGGGCTATGTGCACCTAATTATGGCCATATATTTACTGTGATAATAGAGTCTTCTGCCCTGGACACTTAGGTTCAGGTTTTCTGTGATCAGAAAGCTGAACTGAGAAATAGAAAATCCAGGTTAAGATCCATGCTGCGACAGATGGCTCTTGAAAAAATGAATTGAAAGTTGAAAGGCAAAATTTTTTAAAGATTAATTGGTAATCTCTGAAGATTCCTCCTCTTTGATTGGTGTTTTTCTTTCTAAACATGCTTAAACCTCTGGTTTCCAAATATAAATAAGGTACATGGAAGAGCATTCATTGACAATAGAGGCAGAAAACTTGTGCAAAATCAGAAATTTGAAAGTTTAGTTTTGATACAGAGAGGGATAGGGTCCACTAATCCTACTAAAAGTCCCAATATTATATATGAGCATGCACAGATCCTTGTAGATTCTTTGCTGCAATGTTTTTGGATTATCGAGTAGAAAATCATCTGTTGCAGACATTAATACTGTTGTGGTATTCTGATGGGGCTGATAGGAAGAATTTATGTGGAAGCAGGGGACATCTCAGCATTTCTACATAGAACCATAAAAATTGATGGCATTTTATATGTGATACCATCTGCTTTTTATGGGTTTTGTCTTCTCTGGATGTTTTTGTTTTTATTTATTCTCCTATGAAAATTCATTTCTTTAACGTTGAGCTTGTTAATAGGAAGAAAAAATATTGCGGTATATGTAATACATATAAATTATATTTATTTTATTTTAGTGGATTTTTTTCTGTTGAGAAACATAACTGAAATTTGCTGATTTTCAGAAGCACCTTATATCCTACTCCTGCTGTCTACCAAGGAAATTCGGGGCAGCTCCAATAATTAGTTCCCTGATTGCTACATTATGAGGAGGTTATTGACCTTATTGACATCACTCACCTTCTCTTTCAGCTCAAAGTGCACAGCCCACCCCACAATCAATCTCTCTCTCATATTTCTGTCCATAGCAGCAGGCATTATTGCTTGATGAGAACGTTGTAATCAAACCACAACAGCGTCCTCCAAACCTTGAACCTGTGCCCAGGCTGCGAGGCTGGTGCCTCCACTAATTAACTATTTTAAATTTAGCTGTCAAGTTTAATTAGGAAATCCATTGTCTCAAAATATGTGACCTGATAAAAGGAGACAATAAAAGCATCTATGAAAGTGTAAAGCTTCAGCTTTGGTTGTTTTGGTTTTGTTTTTTTTTTTGTTTTTTTTTTTTTTTTGAGCTCCAACTTCACATCAGTGGAAATTAAGGATGTGTGGTTCCTGGTGTTATGAGGTTCAGCACAGCCTTTCCACTTCTTCACTGCTTAACTCCTGACATCTGATGAGTGTCTTTTTATTGTGTAATCATGTAAACACGCAAGAAGAGAAACTGAAAGGGAGAACTGTACAGTTGTCTCTGCATTTTCTACTAACCAGCCAGATACATTAGCTTCACAAAGTGTGTGCTCAATGGGATCTTTAAGAACCTCTACAATCATTAAATCTAAATTAAGCTGCATGAAAGGAATAAGCAGTGTGCACTCTAGCAGTGCTAAAAGGCTGCAAACCATGTGCAGGATCTTAGAGTCTGTCCAAAGTCCTCTTCTGTCCCACTGCACCCTCAGTTCATTAATAAGCCAGTCCAAAGCTAGCTCAGCCTGTGCTGCCATCAACATGAGATTCACGCAATAGGTGTGTTGATGGACTGAGAAAATGATCAAACCACTCTAGACAAAGAGCGAACATGAAACCAGGCTTTAGCAAGGTCATTTTATCAGATCTCACATAATATCCATATGGCTATACTGGTGAGGTATGGACTAGAAAGACGGATAATCTGGAATACTCTGCTCAGTTCTGGGCTCCCCTGTTCAAAAAAGACAGGGATCTCGTAGGAAGAGACCAGTGGAGAGCTACAAAGACGATAAGAGCTCTGGAGCACCTTCCAGACAAGGAAAGGCTGGGAAACCTGGAACGTTTCATTCTGGAGAAAAGAAAGCTGAGAGGGGATCTCATGACTGTTTATAAGTAGCTAGAGTGCAGAAGCCATAGCTTAAAGCCATGTTGATGAACCCAGACAGCTTCTGGACTAGAATTTGTTTCCCCCTATGACCTAGATGGATTCCATTAGCAACCATCAGGCCAGAAGCTGAGTAAACCACCCCATGGTTGAAAAAGCCAAAATTCTTGCCATGGCACCAGCCTGTTAGCCATGCATTTATCACATTTTTTCCTTGTCCTCTCAGTATCCCTCCCTACCACTGAAGGGTCAGAAAGCACCACGTGTACCCCTGCTCCATCCACTAGCCATCCCAGTCCCATTAAGTCTTCCTCAAATTACCTTGCATTCACCATATGGTGCAAAATTTTTGTCAGTCAGTAGTCTGCATCAGCTATTTCACAGAACTTGTTCATATTCTTACTTGGGCCAACTGCAAGGTTATTTGAGCTGACCTATATACTCATACCCACATACCTCTAAAACAGAGTGTTCTAAAAATATCTTCCTAACTGTCTTAATTTAAATTCAGACTGTTTGGATTTCAATAAATGCAGTGTATTTTTTTCTTACATACGCACTGCTTTCCATGTCACAGAAACCATTCTTCCCGCTGTGTTTAGTGAAAAGATTATTCATCATCTCTCCAAGAAATGTGTAACTCTCATCTCTTCTATTCTTTCAAAAAAAGCCAAAGTTTGACTTATGTCTGCTTTTCTTACTCCTTTGCAAGGAATTTCCACCCATTTCTCAGCAACAACCCTTCAGAAATGCAACTGTCAATGCCTTATGTGAAAAGACAAACAGATGTGAAAATACAAACAGATGTGAAAACACAAACAAACTGTACTAGCTTGCTCATCCAGTTGATGAGAATGATTCTTCTCATGTAGGGCAATATATATTAAGACACTAGTTTCTTGTGTTCAAGCAGTCCCTCAGAGTTTTGCCTGGGCTGAAATAAGAATGAAGGAATATAATAACAGCAATACTCAGTGTCACACCTTAACAATTTTCCCCTCATCTAGAATTTACACAACTATTCCTATAATTCATCTTCATTACCCCAACTTACTTATAACACGTTTCATATATTTTATCTTTTAGTGCAGATGATATTATTGTATGATCTGCTTGTCAAGTACGCTTTGAGGTTTAACAGGTGAGCATTCAGTAAAGTCTAAAGTATATGTTGTATACAAACCACAAGGACAAAACAAAGGAAACTACTGAAAATGCTGTGTGTGTGCACATGGGTACTACTTAAAACAGAGAGAGCTTGGGACACAGGGGAAAGACAACAAAGACAATGCCTATTTATAATAGAATTTTGGTTTCACACAAGGATAGGAACTGAATTTTCTTTCAGTTCCTAAAACTGAATTTTATTGAAGGGCACTTTAATAGACAAAATGATATTTAACTTCCAGAACGAGACCTGAATGTGAAATGTATTTTATTTTTTGCCTGTGCAGACCAAATATCAATTTTTTTTGTCTGAGTTTGAGGGGAAAAGAAAGAGCAAACAGCAGTGCAGAAAGATACTGAGGCTAAAACCTTTCAGATGTGTTTGTGAATATACAAGTCTGTAAATATTGATGGTTCTTTGCAATAAAAACCCATTCCTATCAATTTGACTTCAGTGAACACGGAAATTAAACTGGATTTCACAAGCCTTCCAGCATTAATTGAATAATGAGATCAATTAGCAATGCCACTAAATTATTAATTAAGCCTCATACATATAACCACATTATCTCATACCTTTCTCCTTGTAGGTAATGAAGCTTGTCAGGGTAACCCTACTATAAGTAGAGGCAGAAGTAACCATTCTTCACACATAGTAATCCACAGAGAGGAGATTTTAAGGGTAGGAAATTAATGAACATCATCTGAATAAAAAGTAAATGTAATGTAAAAGTATATGATTTGCCATATAAGTTCTAATGTTATAAAAGAACAAAGAAAGTGTTAACATTTCTCTGCATGTACAAGTAGTAATGGCCACTCATTCAAACCTCCTGTTAGCAGTAGATTTTTTGCCTTCGTATGGTTTACGAATACAGATTTTGAATGTAGTTTTGTATCACGTTTGTAGTACACCATTGCTAAGACAAATCATATGCAGCCCTGCTATCTGCGAGCCTTCCAAGGGACATGAATTCATTTCTTAGGTATGTGAGTGTGTTTTACTCAGACTGGTGTGAGACAGAGTGGTGGTAGCACCCTGTCTTGAATGGAAGCTTTCAGGTGTCTCCACAAGGAAAATGGTCCAGCCTGTGCTGCCTTTCCATCTTTCTGAGAAGGACAATTGGGCAGAATTTTTTTGAGCAAAAGGACCTCTCCTCTCACTGTCTGACATAGGCCAGGCTCTCCTGGCTGCAGTTCTTCGCTAAGACCTGCAGCTTTTTCCATTCTTCTGACTGCAATGGGAAAGGGAGAAAATAAGAAAATTTTGCATGCTTGGACTCAAGAAACCAGTTGGTGAGTGCTCAGCTGGTGGGAAAAGGAGTTGAAGTCTGTGTTTAAAGATGTTACATTTTCAATAGCAGCAGTAAAATCTTTGTCATGGTTTCAGATCAGGACATCCTAGTTCACACCGAAATCTAGGAGGATAATTTAAATAGCAAGGGAGATTTCAGGGAGTACAAAAGAAAGAGTATGTTATACAGGGATAAACAGCTTCAGTGGGAATTTGGGGTTAAATCACAACAAATTTCTGGGTGTATCCAAAAGCTTTAGCTTGACCAAGAGACACTCTGTTAAGGTCTGAACTAGATTGCAGCTTGACCCAAGCACAGCTTCTAACAAATACAAATCCTCCTATGCAAACAGCGGACTCTGCAGTTTGTTCCATGGATTGCCTCAGGTTGCTGTGAAATCGGAACCAATTCTCAAGCTAGGAAAGGATCAGCCTTGTGCAAATTAGAAAGTATCTGCTTTAGTCCATAGATGCTGCTAGACAGGCAATGTAAGGAAATGCTGAGAACAGAATTAGTCTCTAGGAAAAGAATTAATCAAATGCCTCTGCAAATAAATGTGCTGGACTTCTGCAACAGTAGGCAATATAACAAGAACTCTTTGAATTTACATTAAAACTACACTAATTCTTTAACTAGTCAAATTTAATTGCATATCGTGCTTTATCATGCAAATAACCATGTTTTCTGAATATGTACTGGGGAAGAGAGGGAGAAAATTACTTCAGAACTTCCAATTAAGCAAAACAGATGAGAATCAATGACATCTTGGAAATAATTTCAGTGTAGATAAGACTGGAAATTTAATGTGCTCAGTAACTCTTAACTTTCCAAACTAAGCCATTAGAAGTGCAAACCACATCACCCACTGCAGGAATCAGTATGAAATCTATTGACAGATAAAAATTCTCACTGAAGTTCTTTGTATTGATTTACATGTTTCATTAAATGCACTAAAATTCTGCTTGCAGTGCTGCAGTGACAGGCATTCTATAAATGCAACAGCAAAACACAGATTTGAAGTTACTCCACATGTGCATCTGTGTAATACTATGAACACATCCCTGTATCTCATCTGCACTGGGTGAAATTTTGTGACAGCAGAATACCTGACAGCTAGTAGTAGCATCTCAATACATGTGCTCATTCTACCTGTATATCAATGTGTAGCTTTGCTTTTTAATTTTTGTCTCCCATATGTGCTGGACAGAAAGAATTCGTTGCTCATGCATTCACTGGAGAGGAAAAATACTGAAATTATGACCTCTTTTGATCGATTCACTAACAGTATTGATTTTCTAAAGGAATCTGAAGCGAGTTTCAGTTGATTGACATCGGGGGGGAGCAAAAGTTGTCACAGTTCTGAAGAAAGAAACAAAGAAAACCATAACCTTATCCAGACAGTGCCAGTGATACATTACAGCAGAAGAGAAAGCTCTAGTGTACACGATCTGAAAGGGTTATTTATTCAGATTTCTGAAGAAATCATATTTTTTTCTGATGTATGGAACTTCTGTTCCCATTTGATCTTTGTTATCTTGAGAAGAGCAGCAGAGTTTCAACTATCAGAAGGTGTTCTGCTGGCAGCAGCAGGAGGAAGATTTTCCTATCGCTTTGTGAACTGAGGATGTGAATATTTACCTTTTCTATAGCCAATACATGAATTACCTCAAGCGATAACGATTATAATAATAAGCGAAATGTACCATTTCTTATAAATCGCTGGAAAAAAAGCTTGTGGAAGGAGTATATTTTATGACATATTAGTATCTTAAGTGTGAAAATATAATTTCATTATCTATTTCTCTATTCTTTTTATTAATTGTATAACTTAAAGCCAGCTTAAATAGCTATCTACCCCCATTGCTTGCAACAATTCACATACAGAAGAAAAAAAAGAGAATTTTTTTTGTCCCTACCTTCTTCATTTCTTGAAAACATTTTCTGCATACAAAATATGTTTTACCTAGAAAAGCAACTTCAGTAAGAAATTCAAGAATACAAGAAGCAATAGGTATGAAGTACATGTGACATTTTATAAGTAAGAAAAAAACATTTTCACCTCCAAATATTAAGGAATCTACTCAAAAGCAATAAATTGAGAATCAATCTAATGAATGTCCATTAGAAGGAAATTTTTAATGAGAAATTAACTGCTGTAAAGGGGTGGCTTCAGCATCAGCGGTGGTCAGTGCAGCACTACTTACTGCGTTACAGGTCTGTGATGGCGCACAGCAGAAACAATCATTACTTACTATATAAGTCTGCATGTTAAAAGCTAGCTTTAACTTCTGAACGCTAGCAGTAACATGAGTCCAAACTTCCCTTTTGGATAACAGCAAATTATTTGAGTTAAAATGCATAGTGCATGCAGGTTCCAGTTCTCAAATTTTCACCAAAAAAAGAGAAAACGAAACTGTTGTAAGCCAAAAAGAAGACGGTGTGAAGAGTAGAATTTATCTTTCCTTACTTTCCCCTTTTAAAAGTTACACATCTAAGCTGTTTGTCTCGCCTCCCTCTACAGTGGATGAAGGGGCAGAGGCATCAGCAGTGCAGATTCTTCTTACCTCTCTTAGAAGTGTTTCAGGATGGAATGACTCATGCCCTGGGTGTGCCTTTCTCTCTGCTGCATCAAGACTGAGTTTTTATAACAAGTTCCTTTTGGGGATATATTACTTTACAGTCAATTCTGGCTGTAATGAACCCTTGATATGATTTATTATAACAATTTTTACTCAAATATTATACTCTATTCTAACTCCCCTCTAAATTATTCACAGAAATAGAGTTAGAGCCTTGAGGGTAAAAACAACAAACAAACAAAACAAACAAACCACACACGACAATAGAAAATTCAGACCAAGCAAATCAAAGTTTATCATAGGCTTATTATTTACTTACCCATTCAACTGTCCATGTCTATCCGCTCTTGGAGTAACCAAAGCCCTCAAGTAGCAACATCTGGGTGTACTACCCTACAATCTAACCACGTCAACAGAATCTGTGATTTTGGCTACTCACCTTCCAATTTTCTGCTAGGCTTTCAAAACAGCATAGCTGTTTTTAAAGGGCTATGAGACACAGCAAGCTCGGCAACACTTGATTACCTCAGAAACAGTTCAAAAATGTGTTTACATTCACTAGTCAAAGGCAAGTGTAGCTTATTTAATTATTCTTGTTCCAGCTCAGATTTTGCTGCCTCCTGTAGGTGATGATGTCAATGTTTGGGCTGCATCAGTGATAAAACGTTTTTTTATCCAAGTCATTTCAGCAGTCACGGTTACAGAACTACACTCAACTGTGGCAACAGTAGAACTGAGGGAGCAGAGTGGCTTGGGAATGGTGATCAGGCACCAAAAGGACATGTTAATTGGCTTTGTTGTTCGAAGAAAATTAGTGTTATGTAAACAATTACCCTGCACAATTGGCCTAAGTGGGCCATTTTATCCAAGGTGCCATCAGCCAGCCTCTGAGCCCATCCTGTGGTTTCTAGAGATAGTATGTCTAGTTTCATGATGCCTACAAACACAGTTACTAGAGTCAAAAGAGTGATATAACCTTCTCCCACTTTAAATGAGCTCAAAAATTTATGGAAGATACCCATAAGGCTTATAGTAGGCCACTATTTATTCAAATATATCAAATTCCATGCCATATCAGGCATTACCCATGTTTATGCAAAAAAACTGACATAAAAACCATATGATATGGGTTATGGTTAATTTGACAGAAATACAATCAGAGGCTCACACTTGATCAGTCTGTTTTGCCAGGACACCTGCAAGCAAATGAGCCCAATGTTAAAAACCCAGGCCTATGTGCTGCCATCTAACCTCAATGCATCCTCAGGAGAATGAAAAATGAACTCTCACCTGACTCTACTCAGCAAAATCAGCCAGCTCAACCGCCAGGCCAGTTGCACCCAAACTGTTTTCACCAGGAACCTGTGTTTTGGCTGGCAGAGACTCATTGATTTGTCTGAACAATCAGCTGGATTACAGCCATAGCAGAAACAAAATTGAGACTGACTTTTATGTAGTGAAAGATCTCTGCAAGGTTACAAGTTGCTGATTTTTAGCAGCAATACATCTCTGTTATTTACCACATGAGATTTCCAGAGATGCTCTAGTTCAGTCCTTCTCCGGCTGCAAACCCTTCAGCCAGTCCTACCCAGCAAAACACAGAGAGCACTTGGAAGCTGAGGTATTCTCCTCTTTAAGAGGAGAAATATGAGGAAGGAGAGAACTTCCATCATAACACCCATCTGTGCTTCGCTAGTGCCTGGTATCCAAAAGTCCCATTACTCTGGCAAGGCTCTGCAGTGCTGAATATATTCTGGCTGCTCTCCCTTTTGTCCTTGATATGCCTCTTATATGCTGTGGGCCAGAGGGACTGATGAAGAGATAACAACATCAGTTTTATGCCAGCTGCAGATTTCTCCATTCTTGGGCAATCCTTTGCTGCACATTAAAGGCTGCTTCAAGGTCCCTTTATGTTCCTCAGGTGGTTGGACCTCAGCACAGGCTTGAGTCCAGCCCTCAGAAAACACTGCATGATTCACACCCTGTGATTTGTGTCCGCTTGAACAGATGTTTGGTTCTAATCCTGCAGTCAATTTGAAAGTTCAGTCAGAACTTTGTTTTCGTCTCCCTGTTTAATTGTGACTGTGTCCAAAGTCTAATTTAACAAACCCTATTTTCCTGTTTTTCTCTGATGCATTTTTAACTTCAGCAGCTCCAACCAAAGTCTAGACCACAGTGATGCAACTAAGGAGAGAAAGAAGCTGATGTCAGCTGGCTATGAGTACTTTGTATATCAACTGCTTCCAAAATATTCTGGATGTTGTTGCAGCCTGACACTTTAATTCATTAAACAATGTTCCATAGAGGTCTTTATTTGTAATAATTCATGATTCTTTCCTATCTATCTCACTCATCCAATGTGCATTACACAAAGGAAAAATATGAAAAGCCTTTTTCTATCAGCAAAAGGAACATGCATCTTTCCAGAACAGCACAATGAATATATATATATAATTTTTAAACGGTAGAGGAAATTCCATCAGAATCACAGAATCACAGAATTGTAGGGGTTGGAAGGGACCTCCAGAGATCATCGTGTCCAACCCCCATTTCATACTTCATCATTTTCATATGTTTCCTGTTGTGCTCTAATTGTTAATGATTTCAACAAAGACTGCAATATATTGAATCAGAAATATATGTGCTGTTTCCTAAAGCAGCTGGACACAACCCATAGATTAAGAACTTTCCAGTTGAAGGAGCTTATCCTGAAAAACACTTTGTACACAGCATATTTGCTAGTGTGAGACACTGAACTCCTTATAAAAGCGAGAAATTTCTGGGAGAGATAGATGGATGAAATAGAGATGGAGAGATTATGAAGGCTGTGAATATAGAACACAGATCTTGATCCCAATCCTGAGTGCTTAGATGTGAGAACAGCTAAGAGAAGTTACTACTACAGTATTTGCAGTAAAGTTAAAAATGCTTAGAATTACACAGAAGGATTAAAAATGTAAAAGAAAAAGAATATTTTTCTGAACAAAAGTATAGAAATTTTGTTTTCACAGTCATGCTTTCAGTATGCCTTCTTTCATTGCGCCTAAAATCACTCTAGGTACCATTAAATGCTGGGATCATTTTGTTCCACAAACACTTTAAAGTTTAAGTCAATTGGACAGTGAAGTACTCAAATGCTGATATACAGTATACATTACTATGTTATAAATATTATTTATTATCCCTGCATTTCTCATGGACAAAAGCAACTACAGTTACACCCAGCCTGATTGCGCAAGTACAATCAAAAAAGTCTGAGCCTGCTTCTTTAAAATACAGGCTCTTTTTTTGTTGCTTTGGTTTTCTTAAATGGAAAATGAGGCTTTATAAAATTGCGAGTAAGATGTATAAAACGTAAGCTTCACCCAAAATGGGATGCTAAAATGTTGCCAGAAGACAGGAGAATTACAACCCACGTCTCGTGGTTCAGGTTGGAATGGACCTTAAAGCCCATTCAGTTTCCACCCCCTGCCATAGGCAGGGCTGCCCCTCACCAGCTCAGCTGCACAGGGCCCATCCAATCCGACCTTGAGCGCTCCAAGGATGGGGCAGCCACAGCTCCGAGATAACAAGAAGCAACGTGAAACTGCTCCTTCTCTACTTAGGTACATCATCCGTAACTTCGTAAATTCCTGTCAGAGCTCACAGTTCTGTTTCACTGCTCATAAGGCATCTTTCAATGCTTTGACTTTCTTTCTCCTCTCTGAACTTTTCCTAGTGTCATTGTGTTCTAGTAAAGATTAACAGGACCAGTTCTTCAACACATTGAAAAACACAATCCCAACACTCTGCAATTGCGTAAGAATTTTTATTGTGGTTTTACACTTACTCTTTTTTTCTATTTCTTTTTCAGTAATTCCTATTATTTCACTGGGTTTCATGCCAACTATTGAGAACTGTCCTGATGTTTGGGCAGATCTTATACCTTAATAAAAACTCTCTTTGCTAAGGAAATACATAGTTTAGAACTTACTGTCATGGACTGTTTTCCCCCTGTGCCTCACTTCACATTTATTACACAGAATTTCATCTGTCATTCTATTGCCAGCGTGGAACAATAACTTTTTTCCCATATTCTTTGCAATCAGTTTTCATTTTTATTACCCTGAATAATTTGGCATCATCATTAGTCTCCTCATTCTCCATCTTTTTTTGTTTCTCTATAAACTGAACATAAAAGACCCAGCAAAGGATCCTGTGATCTATTACTTCTCTCCAATGTAAAGCTGAATGCTTATTTCTTCGTTTTCTTTCTTATCTGATAACTTGTTAATCTATAATATGATTTACTTCTCTCTCAGAGGCAACTTAATTTCTTTAAGAGCTTGTGGTGCCAGCTGCCCCCAGATTTATCACTGAGTCATAGAATATGATACTTATCCACTTTATAAATTGCTTTCACATTTACAGATGAGAAATACTAGATATTAAAATTGGTTACAAATTCTGTATTACACTGCCTTGGATAAAAGATGTTATGAAAGATGTAACTGAAGGAATAGGAGTGTGAAGATTGCATGGCATTTGAGAGAGAAGCTGGATGTTCTATAAAAATCAGACTCATGCCATCTGAGCCCAAAGGCTTTCCAAGTTTTAGCAGAGTTATTGTTTGACTAATTTCTCCATGTGTAAAATGGGCTTCCAACTGTGACTGTGTCAGGGTTAAATAAATGTAGGTTGGGTAGCTTATCAGAAAAGGTGCCAAAGAAAGATGAATTTTTGCTAGGTTCTGAGTACAGGTCTTGACAGATTTGTGTATTAAGTCCCCAGAATTTTTAGCGGTTCAGTCATATGACTTTTTGTTGAGGGATTTGATGTCTGCTGTTTCTTTACTTTGCTAGGAAATGACCCCCTAACAGCCTGGAGATAGAACAGCCAGAAAAAAAGAAAAAGAAGGGAATAGTACATCTGTGATGCAGACAAAAAAATTTTTGGCACACAAATTTAACTCGATATTATTCCCAAGTAATTTTGAGCATTGCATTTTATCTTTAATAAAAGTCGTACAGCTTTTCCAAAGTAATTTTTTTTAGCTATGTAACATAACATTGGAATAAAAATGAAAAAAAAATTGGTCAAAATGCCACTATTCAAACTATGTCTAACACCATAAATCAGGTTTTGGCTTGACAAAAGTTAGGATCTGAACCAGGCTCTGCTCCTGATGTCAGCTAATATCATTCCACCGATTTTAAGAGAAGTCTTTTCAGAATCCTAATGAGCAGAAATGTATTTTATAACATATTTCTGAAATATTGCACAAATGGCAGAGGATTGGGATGGAGTGACAGAGTAAACAAAAGAGAATCTGACTGCAATGGTTGGCAGGATTCAAACCGAACATGAATAATAATTGGGCTGTGTATGTGAGATTAGTAAGATGTGATTCTGCAGTACTTTTAATTATCCTTCATTATATTGGAAATACTCAGGGAGAGCGTTTAAAATACGCATTCTGTATGGACAGTGCCCCTGTGAGGAGATGAAAAATATTCATTGTGAATGAGCGAAGAGTTTTAATACCTTGCTATTAGAATCTAAATCTCTTGAATCACTACTATAGCTTTGTGCAGCTTCTTGCTTTTGTTTCTTGTTGATGTTAAGCACAGCCAAAAGGCAGGGACACCCCACTGTTGTTGCACTGGCAGTGTACTGTTCCTCTCAAAAATTCCTGTCCTCTGCTTTTGCACCATGATCTCAGCAAAGACAGTAGGAAAGTTGACGGCTTGGGACATTTGTCAGACTGAAAATAAAGCCTCAGAATTCAAACAACCCAAAAACCCAGGACAGCATTTGAAAGAAATCTCAGAAGACCTACAAAAGCAGAGTAGGCAAGAATTAAATTGATGCTCAAAACCATAAGGTAGCAGGGCCAACCTGTATGGATCCCAGCTGCCATCATAAATGTGATGCAGTGCATGGACATTGGAGACAGTTGCAGAGGGAGGCACAGAGAGGCCAGTGCTAACATCTGAGCCCAGCTCTGACTTTGTGTACTTCCCTTTGCAATTTAGAAGAGGTTTGTCACTGCTACGTGCTTTCAGTCCTTCATAAATGCAGAGACACACTGTCATCTTCATTGCTCTTGACTGCAAATACAAGTTCTCATTCAGCTGACACACAGCTCTCTATAGAGCTTTGCCTGGTCTAAATTGTTGAGGAATAAAGTAGTAGTGTAATAGTGATTTAGATCACTTTTTTATTGTTATACTACTTACTATTTTGTAGTATTTACAAACATATGTTTACAACAGATAGAATGCCTCAAAATCTTACTATGTTTGGTCTCTTCTAAACACTTCTTATTTTTCAGGTTAAGTCCTGACCAAAAAACAAATCTTGAAAAAAAAAAAATAATATTTTGGGGCAGTTGTATTTATCTAAATCTGACTCAGATGCTCAGATTGGCTCATCTTCTGTGGAATTACATGTAATTAAACTCTGTGAATTGAATGTTAAATTCAATAAAAATCTCTCAGTAGGTTAATGAAAAATCATTTTTAACCTATCAGAATAGAAATCTATAGACTGAAAACACATACATTCTTTTTCCATAAACTCCACTGAAAATGAATTTCCTCTCTCAATGATTGAAAAAGATTGAAAACAGATAATAAAAATCAGGAAACTCTGTGATATTGTAAGGCATGTTTTCCCAGTCTAAAAATAGACTTGTTCTCTCAAATACTTGATAATTATTATTTTTTCATTCGAAATTCCTTTTTAAAGAACCACTAAGCACGGAAAGCGATTTTCTATGGAAAAGTCACGTAGGAGAGCAGAAATATCAAGACCAGGTTGTTAATTGCATCTGCATTTTTCTTCAGTCAGAAAAAAAGAAATGACAATAACAGCTCTGCACGTGGTTATGAATCAGAGATGGAAATTTTGTGCATTCATATTATCATAAAGTATGAATCATACAGATCTCATTATGTGATTATGCAAATACACATTAATTACACAATTACAGGCATCTATGGTAATGAAATATGATTAATTATATTACTTGCTGAATGCAATGCCGTTAGCAACTAGAGGTCCATAGATGCATTTTTTTGCATTCACCAACAATTTAATATTGTGAAGAAATTATAAATTATTGTAACAACAGATGATAAAAGCAGATGGAGTAAACTTAAATGAAGCCAAGATGATTTACACAGCTTTAAATTGAACAGTTTGTGTATTTATCCAGCTATAAATGTTTTGCTCCATAATCATGAGTTCTGTTTGGAAAGAAAGTTCTTAAAAAAAAAATACTGACAAATCTCTTAAAGTGTACCTTAAAACTCTAAGCAGTACTGAAGCAAAAGTAATCAGTGGGAGGTGAACATTCAGCTCCCAAACCACAGCAGCAGTGGCTCAGTTGTGAAGTAAGGACAGGTTTTCCTGACTGGAAACTTTGAGCGTGATCTAGCTTACTTGCCTTAAACAGCAAGTGGTTTAGGCAGTTCCAGGCAATCATCAATCCCACCTGTCTCAAACACCCCTTTCAGGACAGATGAAGGGCTTTCTGGGGGAGCTTACCTCCTTCCGTTGATTATAGGAGAAGACTTGATGTATGGTTTGCAGGCAATGCTTAGAGTTGACTGACATTAGAAAAGATTAATCCTGCCTGCAAGAGCAGTAGATAGGCATGATATCACCCAGTCAAGTCCCAAAGAAAGGAGCTTTTTCTCTTAACTCCTCTCGTTAAGCTTTGAGTACAGATCTCAAACTGTGCGCAATCTGTTCTTATGCCTGGACACAACTGCTTTGAAATGCCTGACATGGCCAGTCTTTCCCCAGGTGCTGGGACTCACGAAGCATTACTACTTGTATAGGATGTCTGAGGCTTTCCATTGCCTCTTCCCAATCCCTTGGTCCTAAGGCTGACATGTACTGTATGAAAACCTTCACCACCGTCTTGATTCTGTATTTCACTGTCCACCAATACACAGCACAGTGTCTGACGCTGGCACATAGTTCTGACTGATGAGGAGAACAAAGTATGTTGCTAGTTGGACCATGTTTTTTGTTCTCTGGCTCAGACTCCCTCCATTTGGAACAGCAAAGTCTAGTGATTTCTATTTCTAGCCTTTGCATTTGTAATTAAATTGTTGTCAAAGAAAAAAGTTATTTAACATCCAGCTTGTAAAGAAACATCCTCTTCTTCATCTCACACAATCACTACATGAAAACAAATTTTTACTATTCCTTCCAATCAGAATAGAAGACATCATGGCAGAGAATCTGTAGTTTTTAATTTAGCAACCATTTTTAAAATGCAGGAAAGTTCATGGATAGTTATAGTAAACTTTAGATGAAAGCAAAAGAAAAGATTGCCATAACCTTTGCTATCTATATTTTTCACTTCCTACTAAATATTTGATTATTTTTTCAGATATGAAAATAAGTTGTTTTCAAAGCACTAGGACCAAGCATCCCAAACACTGATTATAGATGTAGGTATTCCAAGAAGCACTATACATGAGGTGTGTGTTTTCATACCAACAGTGAGAGCATCTCAGCTCTAATAACAATTTATTTTTGCTTGTTCAGAAAATAGATAATTGGAGGCATTCTACAAAATACAATTATTAAAAAGTGAGTGGCTCCTGATGACTGAGTGGATTATTTTTAATAAAGATCCTTCTAAAAGAATGTACTGATTAGAAGAGGCAGCTTGTATAAATAGGCATCAAGTCATTCTTACTTTTTGTTTAGAAATACGGATTTTTTGCCCTGAAAACTAGCTTATAATTGTATTATTTTATCATTTGCTCCAGACCTCAACTTCCTTCACTGAAATCAATTGCAAAACTCCCATAAGCTTCATAAGAGACTAGTGCTGAAGCACTACTAAATCCTTTAGAATGTCAATTTACAATTTTTGTCCTTCTTAGCAGCAAATTTCTAGAGTTTTTTTCTGAGGTAACTACTAATAGGAAGACAGCATCACACTGAAAAATCATGTGAAGTTTCCCCCACAAAGCAGACAATATGAAAAATATTGTATATTATTGTGTATTAACAAATCCATACTCACAAACACTACCAGTATTTGGTGTCACCTAACAAAAGCATTTGTCCACTTCCCTATATCTTTCCTCCTGTGGCAGGAGATGAGACTTTTCACCAGCTTCTTCCTTGTTTTAGAAGGCTTAATAAAAGCTGTACGTCTGCCACTGCAGCACAGAATTTCTTAGGGAAGGTTCTTCTCTGTACCAAGGTAACTGGTGGATTATCACAGAGAAGCAGTAGTGTAAAAGATGTCTGTAAAGCTACTTGAGGATGCTTAACACAGGGATTAGCCAACTCCAAGGCTCACCAGCCAGCTGCTTTCCTAAACACAGTGCAGCCTTAGCCTTGTGGTGTCCAAGGATCTGCAACTCAGGAAAACAACAGGCAATTCCCATGTATCTTTACTTTGTAGTTAATTCTTCATCATAGGTGCTGATTTATACAGATAGACATGAGAAGCGTCAAGTTTCTGTGTATTCACTAAAATAAAAGAAGTGGAGAGTGAACCTAAAAACATTCAGTCATTATTTTACAAATAGCAGTTACTAACAGCATCCGTCAGCAGCTTGTTAACAAATTTCTATTTGTTAGAATTTTAGAAGGTAGTAGCAAATACTTACAATGTAAGTAGCACTTACAACCTTAACAGTGCTGTATCATACACAAGAATTTTCTCTGTCTCCAAAGAATTTCAGGATAAATGGAAGGAGCATGGTTTTCTGCCAAAGCCAGCTATCAAAGATTTGCTGTATGCCAGCTCATTGCAAACTGCTACTGGGGCCAGCACACATGTTAAAGACCTGGCTATATATATCTATGCAAATTAATGCTTTTGTCTCATAGAATGGCATAGGTTGGAAGGGACCTAAAAGCCACCCCCGTGCTGCGGGCAGGGCAGCCCCCCACCAGCTCAGCTGCCCAGGGCCCATCCAACTCGACCTTGAGCACCTCCAGGGATGGGGCACATGGGGCACCCACAGCTCTGGGCAGCAGTGCCAGTGCCTCACTGCCCTCTGAGGCAAGAATTTCCTTCTGCTCAAAACTCCCACTGAATTGCGGAGTTCATGAAGCAAAGACTTGCTAGAACTTATCTTTCCAGTGCTGGCCAAGCAGTGCCAAGGCACACTCACGCAGGTGAAAGGGCTGTGTGGGGATGGAATGGATTGGGCTGACCCTGCCTACGGTACCTGCAGCACCAGGTCAGACCTGAGCAGGGGCATGAGGCTCCTGCCTGGGGCGGCATCTGGGTTGGGGCAGGAATCCACCTTGCCACAAGAGGTGTTTCAAGTAACCCTTCACTTTCATCCTTTTCTGGATGAGCTGTAGGAGTCAAAGAAGGAATGGGGCTGTAGAAGAAGCATATAGGGGATCTCACAGCACTTGGGATGCAATCTAGCATACCGATCTCAGATTTCTTTCTAGAGAGCATGGATTGGGTCTTTACAACACAGGGAAATCTCTAGATCCATGTTGTCACCAAACAAGCAAATAGTGAATGAGCACAGACAGGCAGCCCTAGAATGGGTTACAGCTTTCAGTTCTACCTGATTTTTTCAGCAAACGGATGAACACTGCACTTCCAATTCCCATGCCTAGCATCCTCTGACCCAGAGAAATTGATCAGCTTCACTCTACCCAGTCATAAATCCGCAGTTTGCCAAGTGGAAGACTGAAGTATCTTGTTCAGACACATGCAAACTTAAAAGCCAGATCTGTCAGCTGTTTTTATTTTCAACAAAAATTATTTTCTCCATTAATAAAAACAGTTGAAAAATTCTGTGAGAAAAAAAAATTAGAAGACGATCATGGAAGAGAAAAATGTGCATACATATAAAGACAAATATATATTTATATGAAGCTGAAGCAGAAGTCAACATTTATCATGAAAACTCATATGTCAGTTCAAGAAGTAAATGAAAGTTCAGCTCTCCTCTTGATTTGAAGCAAGTGCTATGAGCCAGATTTGGTTCATATTTTCAGAATTTATAACACTGTAATGCTTGCCAAAAATTCCTTAATTAGATCAGAGGAGAAGCAAAACTGTCAGATGCAATAGCAGAGTACAATGAAGGAATAAAATATTCTGGGGTTAATTGGATAAGCTCATTCAGCCAGTTTTGCCAGGCTACTTTTCTACGATGATTTGCAGACTAATAACGAGGATAGGGTTTCTCTCAGTAATAATAAAACAGATTCCTCAAACACATTTCATTTACAAGACCCCAGAATTTTTTTTATAACTAACATAAACCAACATTCAATATCCTTCTTCCCACAGCACACATAAATTGTGAACTTCTCATGAACTCAGCTGCTTGCTTAGTGATTTGGATATGTTACTTGCATGAGAGCTTCATGGCAAGTGCTGCTGATTGAGTGCTACAACGAGGCCAAGGCCCAACAAGATATCCAGTTACACAAATTAGTTGAGCCTCCAGGTCTTCAGAACAAGCTTACACCACTTACAAGGACACCACTTACAAGGACACAAACACGCAGCCTGGAAGGCCAACAGTATCCTGGGCTTCATCAACAGATGGTTGGCAGCAGGGAGATGGATCTGATTGTCTCCCTCCGATCTGTCCTCATAAGGCCACAGCTGGAGTACTGCAGACAGCTCTGGGGCCCCCAAGCACAAGAAAGATGTGGAGCTCTTGGAGTGTGTCCAGAGGATGGTACAAGTATGCTCAGAGGGCTGTAGCATCTCTTCTATTAAGAAAGGCTGACAGAACTGGTGATGTCCAGCTTGGAGAAGGGAAGGCTCTGGGGAGACCACATTAGAGCTTTCCAATATATAAACAGGAGGGAAAACCACTTTTCACATAGGCAGATAAGTGTCAGGATAAGGAGGAATGGTACAGAAGGAAGAGAAATTTAGATTTGATGCTGGGGGAAGTTTTTCACTGAGACAGTGGTGAGGCACTGGCACAAATTGCCCAGAAAAATTTTGGATGCCCCAGCCATGGAAGCTTTCAAGGCTAGATTGGATGGGGATGGGGCCCTGGGCAGCCTGATCTGGTGCTTGATTTACTGGTCAGCAGCCCTACACATGGCAGAGGGCTGGAACTAGATGATCTTTGAGATCCTTCCCTACCCAAGCCCTTCCATGATTCTATAAAAAAGAGAAGATGCAAAACTCAAAAACTAGGCTGCAAATTGTGTTTCTTTTGATCCTCCCACTTATTTGTATTGCTAAAATAACATGACATTCAATATGTTTTTTCTTGATGCAGTATTTTAACATGAATGTTTCTAAGATGCAAATAAAAGATATTTGTAACTCATCTATATTTCCATGTGAATCTTTTTTTTTTTTTGCAGTTATCTCAGTCTTTTTCAGTAGTTTGTCCACTTCTTATACATGTTGTAGGGACACATCTGGACTGAGAGCAGCACAGTTGATCCCTAGGGGTATTCCAAAACAGGACAGAAATAAACCTCACAACTTTATGAAGCAAGAGGCCAAAGCCAGCATGCATGTTATTTTAAAGAGGCCCTTCCAAACTGTGAGCTGAGTACCCAAAATGCCGCACAGCTATTCTGTAACTGACTTGCCTTTTGTTAAGTTCCAGCACAGCTGGTCAGGATGAATTCTGCTAATGTGGTGCTCCACCAAATCATCTCCCAGCCACAGGAGAAAGTTATTTCTTTACAAAAGAATGAGCACTGAGATATTCTTTTCTAAAAAGAAAGAATAGAGAAGACTTGACATTTGATCTGTGTTTTATCTGCTGGTACAATAGCTAGCACTCACAACCACTTTGGGGAAGTTAACAAGTAATTTAAAATGCACCCTATGCAGTTCACCTACTAATGCAAGTATTTTAGAGGAGAAAAAAAAAAAAAAAAAAAAAAAAAAAAAGCTATACTTTAAAAGTATTTTGAACACCACAGTATGATTTCAGCAGTTAAATGGGGAGCATTCATTCTGAAATAAAGAGGACCAGTCTTCTTCCAGACATCCAAACAGCTTTTCATCATTCAAAATACCTTCCTGTCAATTACGGAATAGGATGAACAAAATCAAAATCACATCAAGCACTGCTAAATTGTCTAAGCTGAAAGGTAAACTTGGGGATATTCTTTGCTACCTAAATCCTGAAGCAGCTGCTTCAGGAAGAGTTAGTATATAGCTGGAAAGGAGCAGAAGGAATCCACCTTATTGTGTTTCAATGCTCAAAAGCAGCTTTGGGTTCTCCTCAACAATGTTGACACTATTGCATCTGCATACTGCTCCAGGGTATCCTTTTATTGCTACAGCGTGTCAGAAAAACTTTGTTTCAATAGATGCTCCAGCTGTCCTTTGCCCTGTGTACACGTGTGGAGGATCTCCGAGTTCTGCTGCTTCTGAGACGCCCCCAAGCCTCTCTCTTCTCTGATGACATAATGGAGGAGCTCATGTAGCCACAGTAGAAGCTCCATGTGGGCTTTTCTAACTGGATGCTCTTTCAGCAGTGAGCTCTTTCTAGGAAGCCTTTAATTAAGATAAGCACAGCACTATCAGCAGAAATTGAAAGATTAAATAACAAACAAAGGCAAATGAGTAACTCCTACAGTACTTACTGATGCCATCTTCATGCATTCCATTATAAACTGGAAACAAAAAAACTGCAGAGTTGTCCCTCACAGGATACTGAAGAATAGCGACATTCTTTTATATGACGGGATGCACAAGAAACACTACATTCTGCCAGACCTTGATACTCCAACCTGCTTTTCAGGCAAATTAATCTTGACTCAGGGAAGTTCAATTAATTTAATTTATTGCCACTTAATTTTTTCCATACTGATTTAGGTACTGAGAAACAAAGACACAGGCAATTATAGAAGAGAGGTTTCCCTAGGTGTTACGTGTTCTGCAGGTTCAACTTCAGTCCAACTCTCTTCCTCCCCTTTCCTATACTCTTCTTGTTTTATTTTCACCACGTTGTGCTCCATCTGTTTCAATCCCTTTGTTGAGGAGATGGGCAGTGCAGGAGGTGTCAGCATGTCATGGTTTCTTTATGTCAATCCCTGTTTATTACTTTTCTCCTCTGCTGCTCTTCACTTGTTACTGCTTTCAGATCTAGTGTGTCATCCATGGACTATAGTCCTCCAGGGGTGTCCTTGTCTCAGTGTGGGTTGGCAAAACAGCCAGAGTCCTCTCAGCAATATCTCCTCCAACATGGAGTACCACCTTCAATGAGCGCATCTCCAATCATGCCCCTAAAAATGTTCCTTTCCACATTTCTTCCACCTAATTTCTCTAGATGTGTGTTCTCATATTTCTCCTTTTTGCGTGTCCTTCTGTATCCCTTCCCACATCTCCTTCTTTTGCCAGCTCTGTGCATCACTTGCATCTCCTTCTGAGCCTCCAAACAGGCATCTCTTGTGTCTCCTGCTCCAATTAACAATTTTCTTCCCAAGGCTTTTTAAAAAGAAAAACAGTAATCGTCCCTTCTCTTAAAACTTTAGTTTGCATATAGACTCCTGTGTTCCCTTGTCTTCCCCACAAAGGAATGCACCCTGGAGCAGGACAGACTGCTCTCATTTCCAGCCCAAGGAGCCAAACACAAACTTCACAGACCACATTTCTCACTTTGTCCTGCCTCATCAACACCTGGTACATGGTGGGGATATTTCACATATACGTAATCAAGAAAATAATGAAGAGCTGTAGAAAAGGTAGTTCTGCAGAATCATAGAACTCACAGTATTTTACTTCCTCTCAAAATTAAGTGGTTAATAAATAGAGATGCTTGAACTGGAAACAGAAATTAGCGTTTGTCAAGACAAATGCATAACTAAAGCAAAACTTTGTGGTTTAAGTTAATGTCAGTACCTTTCTGGATGGTAGTCATAAGCATTTCAACCAAACCTTCAATTGGCTTTGCAAAGCTTTGCATATGTAACAATGAAGAATTCTTCACCTTTAATTTGACCAGAAATATGAATGATTGATGCAGAACAGCAGATAAGCTGGTGGGAGGGGATCTCTGGACACCACCTAGTCCAGCCTCCTCCTTTACATGTGCCTACTGCCAACAAACAGTCAAGTCAGCAGCTGGCTTTTTGTTGCCATGACATTAAATCCTGCAAGGACGGAGATTTCACTACATCCAAGTAACAGGATCCCATGCAGTGCCAAATTCCTAGTAAAACACTCTTCCTAATGTCTAGTCTGCCAAGTCTCCATTTGCAGCTATTGTCTTGGGCTATCCCATATTACATTGCTGTGCTTCTCTGTTTTATAGCTCCCCATGAGCAGCTGTGGATGCTGAGAATACCCGTCAACCTCCTCTTTTCTGGACTAAACCAGCCCACTGCCCTCCCTCTCCCCATATGCTGTTACCCTGGCAGATCTCTGCTGAATCCACAGTAGTTTCTCAGCAGCCATTCTATAGTGGGAGGTCACAGAAGTGCAGGGGCAGCCTCACCAGCATCAAGAAGGGAAGGCTGATAACTTCTGGGCCTGATGGCCATGCTCCTCCTAGTGCAACCAAGCATATGGTCTATCTTATTCACAAGGAGAGCACAATGCTGGCTCCTGTTTAGTCTTGAATCCATTGTAACACATTGGCTTTCAGCAGACCTTTTAGTCCATCAGGTCTCTGTATGTACCTACGGGTGGGATTTTTTTTCTTCCTCTCTACTCTGAGTGTTTTTAATTGGACCTGTAACAGCTATCATTTGGGGAAAAGAACCATGTAATTGCCTGAAATCAGATTGTACCTCATTCTTTACAAAGTTCATGCAAGAAAAGGATGAAGTATGTCATGTATCTGATATGTTTATATTGTACTTAAATGCACTGATTACATTGTACTACTGTTCTAAAACTATTTAATCCTCTCCTAGAGAGCAAAGATGCTTGAGAAAAGATAAGATCCTAAAAGCTTGATCCTGCAGTCCTGATTTAGTTTTAGTTTTCTGATGAGCCACTGTCATTTGTTGGCATCAATAAAACCCAAACATTTTGCTTAGTATTTTACTTTTGGATTACTCATATTTTTGATCTCAAAGCTCTCAATAATTTGGACATAACATGTAGGTTGCTGCAAAAGTAATGCCTCCTATTTATTTCCATGGAAACTACAACACGTACAAAGAGCAGTATAGCACTACTTGATAAATTCTCAGCTACAAAACAGCATCTTTTGACACAGTCAATACCATTAGTTGTGCATTTTCACCAGTCCTGCTTGTAAAGATTTGTACCAGCAGAGGTGTCACTGTAGCCACACTGCTAAAAGGCAATGAACGTCAGTGGGTGCCATTTTTTCCCACATATTCACAATTCAGTGACATTCCTTGGTTCCATTCACATTTGTGTGACAAAATGGCATCTGACACATTGTCCCTCTGCTGCCACCTGCCACACAGCAACAGAAAGTAGCAGAATATTGGTGGGAAGGTTCAACCTCTGCTGCCACACCACCGACATCCATCTCTGACATCATAAGTCTACATAAAACGGGAAACATTACTTTCAGAGTAGCCCTTGTAAACTCTTAGAGCCCAGCAAATACAACAGAGTATTCAGGCTGCTCAGAAGGCCTGCTGTGCTCTGTATTTACCACACTGAAATTATGCTCATATTGTGTAAATTGTGATCTCCAGCACATACCCGAATCACGAGAATTAGAGGGAGAAAAGGGCTGTTAGGTCAGCTTGCTCAGGTGGCCTCAACTCAGTACTGTAAACAGACCAATTTCTAGAGATAGGAGAGTTCCACACATGGCTGCTGATGCAGAGAACATCCCCAAGGAAGATGAGGGGACTAAAAATTACTTAATTGTTCTGCAAGCAGATTCCAGACCAGCTATCTCATACCCCGACTTGTGCCTGACACATGAAGAGACCGCAAGAGCTGAAATATGTGGATTGACGAGAAATTTAACAGCATGCAGCACAAGGTCATAAACCAAGAGCAAAGAAAAAGAACTTCTGAAATTAAGGAGAGGCTCATCTTCCAGCAATAACAGTGGAGGTGAGAGATCTGTGATAGGCTGAATCAGGGTCACAGTGAGCCCTCAATACAGTGGGGCTGTGACATAAAAGCAGTGATTTCAAGAGCCACTAAACAAGGTCTTTCTTCTGAGAGAGAGACTTATTACAGCCTCGGCACAAGACCCAGCTTGGTCTCATCAGGAATGTGGAACACAACTCTCATTGCTTCTGCTTAAGAGAAATTGAATTCAGTTGCAATATACTAAAAGGAAGGCTGCTATGAGGACCAGATGAATGGGCAGGCCGTCCAAGGACACAGGGCTGAAAGACCTTCATGAAAGTAGGTTTAAAACAGGGATTTGCTATAGTTTTTCCTGTACGTATCTGTGAAAGATAAACAGGTAAAAATTTTAAAGAATTTGAGTGGATGAAGGAAGAAAAGGAGGATCAAGGGAATTAAAAGAAGTATTTAAAATCGGGGTTAAGTTTTCTAAGAGAATATAAGTATATAAACAGCCCCCCAAAAAGAAATTTTTAACAGTCTTCTCTTTTAGAAATGATTAAACATATTTGCAGTAGGAGTAAAAGGTGTAAGAAACATACGTGATTTTAAGATGGTTCTTGATAAATTTATGAATGGGATTACATATCCCGAGCCAGAAAAGAGAATTTTTGGTTCACTGGCTCCTTGGAATCTCTCCAGTTCCATTCATTGAGCTGCTTTTGTAAAATATACCATATATATAGACTAAAATACTTGGAATGCAGTACTGTTATATGGACTATTACAGTCTCTACAGGAGATCTCTTTTTTATGTTAGTGTTTGTTTTTCTTTTTTTTTTTTTTTTCTTAAGAATTAAAAGAATATACATCTGTATGTGAGAAAAGATGAATAACCAAGTATTCAAGAAAGATTAATAGAAGTGAGTATGCAAAACTAAGGAAAAGTAGGTTGAAGAGACAAAGAATACACAAGCACTTAGTAGCATACTAAAAAGAGAATAAATATAAATTATTCTCATCAGTCAAATTCATTGATCAAGAAATCGTAATAAATTAAAATGCAGCAGAGAAAATTTATGACAAGAGGAATGGTTGTGTAAGGGAACAACCTGCTAGTGGAGGTTACAGAATTTCCATTTGATAATATCAAGGCTATTTTAAGAACAATGAAATCCATCTGCCAGTGATTCAGGCTGATGGACTGAGATGACCCAGGAAGAATCTCTTCCATCACAAATAAGTTTGTTCTTCTACAAGCACCCCAATGCTTAGTAGGAGCTGCACTTAGTGAAATGTATCAGCTTATTTCTAAGAAGAAATTATGTTCTAATAAATATTAAGGGAAAGATTAGCTAGCCATTTTTCCCATTTAGTAGAAAATTAATCGGATTTCAGTTGTCTACGTTCTGGAACATTTTTGTTCATTTTCAGCTAAATCTATTCATCCAACACTTCATCCAAGAAACAATTATTTTCAAAAGCAAATCTAGACTTCTCTCATGTTTAGCATGAGAACAGCTTATTATAGAACAACCCAAGTTGACAGGGACCCACAAGGATCATCAAATCGTGTCTAATATATATACACATTTAAGAAACAGTAAAGAATCCCCTTGGTTTTATGTTTTATGGGGTTTTTTTTGTTTTATGGGCCTTTTGCTTGTTTCCTATTTATTAGAATTGGCACAGTACACACTAGTTCCAAACACACAGCCAGTATTTCATTCCTAGTGATATCAAGCCCAATTATGATTATTCTTGTTTGTGCTCTTCCTTGTTACTCTGTAATAGCCATGGTTAATCAATATATCAACAATTTGCCGATGCGGACCACGCACATAGAATTCATGCAACTATTAGCTAAGATTATTTAATAGAGAAAGAATGTACTATTCTCTATCTATACATTGAAAATATCAAGTGCCAAACTTCCTGGGATACAACTAAGAAATCAGAACAATTACATTAAAAGAAAAGCTTTCTATGGACAGAAAGTTTTGTAGAACAGACATCAATGCATTGCAGAGAAACTTTCTCAATATATTGTCAGAGTGCCCTAGAAGAGATCAGATCTTTTCTTTCCAGCCCTGAACTAGAAAATCTGAAAAAGAGAATCCATTTCTAGAAGTAAATCAGCTGGTTAAGAAGAAGCCTTCTGCTGAGAGAAAAAGTTGAGACAGATGATAGAAGAAGGTCTAGCTGTGGTTGCATCTAAGGTTCTTCTGAGGCAGCTACTCTAAAGGATCGGGGCCTTATCAGTTATTTTGTATAATTAAAATATGCTACAGCATATAGGTCCTTGTGTTATCTCTGGAATATTCATACCATGAAAGCAGCAGCACTGAGTGCATACTACTCTCTTACTGAAGATGATGTGATCTCCCTCCTGATAGAATCATGGAAATATTAAGGTTGGAAAAGACCTCCAAGATCATTAAGACCAACCAACCACCTACCACAAATGTTGCTTGCTATAGAGTAAGACCTAATCCTCTGCTCTCAGTATGTGACAGCAAATGCATCAAATACAGAGCAACATTTCCTTCATTTTATTCCTACCTGACCTTTATTTCAGTCCTGGACAATAAAGCTTGTGCAAGATTATCGTGATTCAGAATCCAATATTGAAAATATTTGTATTCGTTTTTTTTGTCAGTGGAGTTGTAGCCCTACACAGATCACAGCTTCTATAGTTAGCTGCTACATTTACTGTTGTTTTCCCCATTACCACCCAAGATAAAAGGAGCCTTCATGCCATCTAGACCAGGAGTGACTTCATATGGATCAGTGAAGATAGCAACAAGAGCCCCATGGCCATGCTGCCTGACACTGTCCATGGAATTATGTACTGCACATGTGCAAAAAGCCATTCAGCACACTCATTGTAATGCACCGAGAAAACCGCCTATAATGGACAGTCAGATATTATATGAATGAAACAGGTGTAGGAATAATAACAGCACAACATTTCAGTAAAAAACTCTTAACCCCATTTTTAGGACTTTTAAGCACAAAAAATACAGAAAGCGAAAAGGCAACTGCTGAGGCACTTTCAAAATGATCTTTTACAGTTATCCAGAGCATTATCTAAAAGATGGTTTTAGAGAATAAAACAAAACGAGGCTTGGTACTTCAGTTCTCACATTTTTTTATTTCAGCAAATAAAATATCCTTAGCTTGATTTCGCCACTTTACCTATCATAAAGAAATAATAAGTGATGCTAAGCAATTAAGGCTAAACAAATGACTGGATACATCTCTTTTAGTGAATCTCTTCAGTGTACATCTCTTTAGTGTACTGAAGAGTCATCACCTTGTGTTTGTGCTTTAGCAATGCAGTATTTGGAAAAGAAGATGAGGACGTATCGTTCTTTCCATTTTCAAATCCTGCATCTGTTGCTTTCTTAATGCTTGCAGAATGCATTATGCCTACTGCTAACTCAAATGCAGCAGTGGAAAGATTTGTTTCCCATGTAAATATGTTGACAGATGGAATAAAAAAAAAAATAGAGAAGTGAGCTATGAAATAACAATTCTGAATTACATTTGCAAAAACATATGTATAATTTTTTTAGAAGCATTGGTATGTAGTTAAGCTGCTCATAAATACCATTTGTAATAATGCATTTGAACTGAGAATGACAGAATTGCATATTGGAGAGTGACTGTAAGTCCATCCAAAGAGAAATACATGTTTTACTTAAGAAAAGTAAGTTCTCCTCCAGTATGTCTTAACATAAATCTTATTCATTGTCCTTCTCTCCCTTTCCACCAGCCAAGAAGTACTGACACCATAATCCAGAAGAAATTTCAAAGTAAACATGTAAGGTCATCATCTGTCAGACAACACATGGAGTGATGTTTGCAGACGCTTATCCACTACAAGTCCCTGCTCCCTAACTCCTCCTTAAATCTCTTTTGTTTTTCTAAACCACCACCAAGTTGAAAGGAACAGAAGAATTCTGCATCTGTTTCTGCTTACTCTATCTCACATGTGGAGGTGCGTGCAATGGAGAGCGGCAAAGGAAAAAGAGTGAGCTCTGTGTTCTAGAATATGGATTTCCCATTTCAGTCATGTATTTATGTGACTGAGAACAGGAGGACCTCCCACAGTGTTGGCTGCGAAAAGGGATCACTTCGGACCTGAGAAGAGTATATGAGATGTGGGGGTGCCAGGTCCTAAGGTGTGGGCGTCTCAGTGCTGCACAAGTTAAGAAAAGCAATAGGATCTAGAAGTGGCTCCGAGATTCAACAAGAATGATCAGTTTGACAGCGTGGAATGAAGGCAGCTACCTGGGAATGCACGTCTCACAGACAGCTCACATGAGGAAGTATAAGGGAGCTATAAAAAACACTACAAAAAAAGCAAAGGGGTCACAAAGGTATTGTTGCTGTTGGGTAGTTTGCCTCAAGGCTGAAGTGTTTGTGTTTTTTTTCTGCCTGAGAAGAAAAATGGCATTTTTCTTCTCCCTTCTCCTAAACTTCCTTTATTATCCACCCAGAAAATGTGTTGACATTGCTTAAGTTGATCTCCCAGTTTTTCATCTCTTAGAAAATTACCAGCCTGGAAACGATGTGTTAGAATAAGGCAAATCAACCTGCAACCTCACAGGTACTTATCCTGGTATAATCTTCTGCGTATTTCAGCATCATCAGTGCTTCACCACCCTCTGAGTAAAGAATTTCTACCCAACATCTAACCTAAATCTCCCCTCTTTTAAAGCCATTCCCCCTTGTACTATCACTATCAGATCGTGTAAAGACTCAGTCTTCCTCCTGTTCATAAGCTCCCTTCAAGTATTGGAAGAATCTACTTCAAAAAATAAAAATAAAAAACTTACAAAAGTTATTTTGAGTGCAGCTATGTGCATGAGGTTCACATATTTGCTCAGTTTCCAGGATTTTAAGTATATGAACTCTCTTTTTATTTATCATGGGTGCTTTAAAACTTTCAAGTAACGAACACCAAAAACCTCAATGAGTAATACAGAAATGACTGTATTGCTGACATTCACTGAGGTAAGACCAAAATTTATCACCATGGTGGTATCCACATTAGTTACACTGGACTGCAAGGTTTCTGAGCCAAAGATACCATAGCAACAGAGATAAAACAGCCACTTCAATTTGCTTGTGAGCTCAACCACTAATAGAGTGAGGTTTTTTGGGTTTGGTTTTTTTTTTTTTTTTTTTTTTTTTTTTTTTTTTTTTTTTTTAATCAAAGAAGATCTCTGAAGAAAGAGAACTTTCAGATTGCTGTTCCCTCAAACTCACATAAAAAATAAGCTATTTGGGGCAGAGAATTCCAATGAAGATTTTTCTTTTTAAAGACTGATCTTCTGTTAAGAGAGCACAAATTGCCATCCCCAGATATGTACATTTAAATATACACATACATACACGCACACACCTCTAGAAATAATCACAAATTCTTACAAACAAGGTATCTCCAGAAGCCCTCAATTTGTGTTTTTTTTTTTTTTTTTTTTTAAATGCTCTTCATAGAAAAAAATATATATACTGAAAAAATTTTCAATATTTAAGCCAGAAATTAAAACACTTTAACTCCAAATTTGAAATAAGAACATTCTTCTCTCCCCAAAGCAATATCCAATTATTTTTTGCTTTATGTCTGCAAATTTCTTCTTGGTCTGGACCAGTAGCATATGGTGATGAGTGCATAGCAACTTACCCCAAAAGCATATCACCTACAGTTGTAATAGCACTGCACAATGCTTTCCCTTGCAGGTATATCCATGCTAACTATCCCAAGTACTGGGCTAGCTCCATATGCCACGGGCACTACCCTACCTAATACAACCTCTCTCTAACATGCATAAACTTCACAGGAAGGAAAACGAGAGGGAAATCACTGCTCTGTTAGGACTCTCCATTTTCTTGTAGCCAAGGAAGCTCATATACAGCTTGCTTGAAGGCCTTTCCGCTGCAGCATGCTACACAGATAAATCATCAGCATAGGACCACAAATAAGCAAGGAACAAAATCTGATGGAGTAGCATCAGAAAGGACAAGGTAATCAGCACTGATCAGTATGTTGGCAAGAATCAGTAGATGATTAGCCCATCCAGTAATAAATTGTAGGTTGGGGGAATAAAAAAATATTTTTTCCAAAAAGAATTCAAACAGAATAGTGTAGTAGCTTAGCAATTGTGCATGCTGCATTCTTCTTCCGAAGTGTGAGAGTCAGAATGAAGAAAGTGCGTATCTATAGGGTGAGGTAGCAGGGTCTGCTACTAAAGTTCTTGAGGGAAATAGAAAAGGAGCATTTTGTTGCAGTAGAGAAAAAGAAGCATATGGAAAGGTCTAAGAGTAGATGGGTAAAGCAAGATGCAAGGACAAAAAACCATAGGAGAAAGACAATTTAAGAGAAAAATCAAAGCACAAGGAAAGGAATAAATAGGTCAGTGAAGAAACCAGAGGAGTTAGAAGCATGAATGAAATACTGCACCTGTAAGAGAGGAATTGAGAGTGACAGCATGTAAAAGAGGAAGAGGAGGTGAACTGATGGGAAGAACAAGGTTACATCCCATCCTGGAGGTTAAATCTTCTGATAAATTAGTGTGATCTATACTGAGAGAAAGTGAATAAAGTGTATGAAGTATATAGTAAAAAAATCGGTCATTTTTCAGGTCGTTACTTAATGTGTTGTGTTAGATAACAAAACCTAATTTGTAGCAGTGTATATGTACATGTATAAAGCAATTAACAGAATGAGATAATACCTGATAAAGAAGTCAGAGTAAATTACAAACTATAGATGTTTAAAAGCAGACAAAGAAAAACAGAAAGAAACAGTCTGTTAAGGAGCGGACTGAGATAACACTACCTTAAAAATATATATATATATTGATCAACAACCTCCTGGCATCCAGAAAATCCTAGTAAAGGCCACTTTTCTGGTAAGGTTAATGGGACAGAAGACAGATAAAAGAAAATATCAAAATACTAAATAAATTTTCTTAGCAACCCTAGAGAATTCCACATCCTCAAAAGTATTACAGTGAAAACTAAGCTGTACCTTTTATTTTGCAGATATTTGTCTTCCTTCTTACAGAGGATACAAGCATCCCAAGATCAGCACCATTTGGGAAATACACACGCACACACACTTCTACTTCTCTTGGCCTTGAGGGACAACAGTACTTCCTTGCCTCACTTCTACCAGAAAAATGTAGCTTGACCTGTCAGTGGACATCGCAGGGAGAGCAGCAGCAGAGAACCTGCCATCCTTCTGAAGGCACTTCTATGGCTTTCAGCAAATAGGAGGAATAAGAGCAGGGCAGTGTGTAGGAGGTCTGATTTTGTTTGAGAGTCCTACATATAGCTACAGCAACCGACAGCTATAGCACTCTTTAGACCCCTCTGCCTCTTTTTCCTCCCACTGAAGAGAAGACAAATCAGTACTGTAAGTTTCTTTTATTCCTAGTCATCTGACATCTGTCACATCTGTATGTTTTGGATTCTTTCCCTCTCTACTACACACATCTCCTCTTGTTTTGCATCAAAACTAGTTGCATTAAAACTAAAACTAGTTTTGCATTAAAAGCATGGGCTGTAGACAGCAGCCTGGTGCAAATAGTTGCATTGCAAGCAGGAATATTTATTGTGGTATATAGTTGCACATCCTGCATGCATTCAGGGCAGCAGTTGGCCCTTCTGAATAGACACGTAACCTTCTAGCTAGTTTAGCCAGGTCTGTGCCTGTATTACAGATGGAGAAACACGGCAGAGAGCCTCCCAGACCTGCTGTGACCACTGATAAAAACAAGCGAGTGTTCTCTCTTCCTCTTCATTCCCCTTATCAAAGGGATCACTTCAACAGGAGTCACAAAGTCTCTCCAGATAAGACACAATAATGATTTTGTGACCTAAGGAGGCTATTACACTTATTTCTGAACCATATGAAGACTTTTTTCCTCTTCGCATCTCTCCAGAAAACCAAGATCATTATGACACTTCCAGCATAATTATGAAATGCTTTTTTTTTTTAAAAAAAAAAAAAAAAAAAAAACCTTGCAGAAATCTTAACAAGAGTTCCTAGTAATATTTTTGTACATCTAAATCCTCAAAGAAGGCATTTATCCTTAAACTTTTCTAACTTTTCTGTTCATGTTAGTTAGAATTCTAATTGTTCCCCCAGACTTTAAGCAACTAAGAGAGAGATTACCCACAGGGTAATTTGGGTACATAGAACAGTTTTACTTTCCTTCTGTGCTGTTAGTGCATTTACAACATGCACGCTGAAGAGCAGAAGTATACTCTGACAGCTTTTGAGGGTAAGGATTGTGTGTGGCATCCAGTCACACCCCTCAGACCAAGGGGCTCTTTGCTCACAACACATTACATGGCACCGGCGCACATCCACTGGAATCTCATCCGGAGAAACAGCCTCACAGCCACAAGGAACAGGGATGAACGCAGGAGAGGCTGAATTGTCATTTAAGAAGTCTCCTCCTGGATACATCATTTCTACTTAAAACTAGTATACTGACCATAAATAATAATAGTAATAACATATTCTAATACATTCTCTTTGGATATAGCTACTTTGTCAGAGACAGGAAAAAAAAAAAAAAAAAAAAATAAGTACTTTTAAAAGCTTAAAAAAAAGGACTGCTTTAAATGCAAATTCCATTGAGTTTTTGTTAACATCCCATGAATCCCCTTAAGGAGCGCTCTATCAGAGACCATGTAGGAAAGGAAGGAACTGAGAGGTGGGAGCTGTACTGAGGGAGGGGGTGCAGGATCATCCCCATCCCAGCCTCATTAGCTGTCAGCCCTGCAGAAAGCATTTCACTCATTTACAGCTACTTCTGCATCCTGAATATTGGAGCTGTTGTTGTTTAGCAAGCCACCTTCCAGTTTGACAACAGAGAAGGAGCTATAAAGTCTGTTTTAAGCCTAAGCCAGTTTTCAGTATGTCAGAACTGATTTACTACAAGCTTTTCTAGGGCTGTTGTATCATTTATGTAAGGGTTACTGAACAAATCCCCGAATGCTGGGAAAAAATCAAATGTATGACAGTGTAATTTTTCAAAATACCTGTGTACACTGTGGGTCATATTCTGATCAGAGAGATGAATTCAGAGCTAAATTCAGTTCACTGATGTTACTGGCATAACTATCCAGAGATAATACAAATGCAGAGAAGACAAGAAATGTGACCACTCTGTCAGCAACAGCATCTAAAACACTATAAAGAAATAGAAATAGGCTTGTGTTTACAGCAGCCTACTCCCTGTCAGCTTAATGCTCTCAACTGACTTCTGGACTATGGAAGATCCCTGGCTGCTGAGCATTAACATGAGCTGAAGGAGTTGACACCCAAAATTGGAGGTCCCCTAGAAACAGAGAATCTTCTGATATTTTATTTAATGTGATTTCTTTCAAAGCTTTGCTCTTGTCTTTACTTTCCATTCTTACATTCAGATGTACAACTGAGGATCATTCTTTATATTCATGTGGTAGGATCACATACAAGCATGAGGAAAACTTCAAGCAGCCATTCTATATGCTTAAACATGCTGACACAGTTAAAGCAAGTTCAGTCCATAAGTTGTGACTCCCAGCCAGTTAATTTCTTTTACAAGTGGGGGGAAGAGCTTTCACTCACTGCGTATGATTATAGCTTAAGTTTAGTTAAACAGAAAAAAGAAAGTGATCACTAACTGCTTTAATTGCTCCCTACATGCCACTATCTACTTTTTTTTTTTTTTAACCAATAGAAAAACCATATAAAAATCAAAACAAAAACAACAAATATAAGGTGTAGAAGATCTTAAGATGTTATTTTAAGCAATTCAGTTTTGGTTCCTATGGAAACGCCAGACCAAGTAGTTCAGTGAAATTGTTAAAGTCTAGCTGAGATCGAGAGATGAGCTTTGAAATAGCTGCAGTGTTTCAGTTTTGTTTCTCAATACCAACTAAAGTCCTGCAGATTTCTTAGTCCCCTTGTCTTCTTTGAAAGAAGTGATATTGGATAGCCTCATGCTATCGAAGCACGCTATTCTGCAGCTCTTGTTATCTTCACCAAGGGCAGGTCATCCCTGACCAACCTAGCAACTTTTTAAGATGCATAAATGGACAGAGGAAGAATCACTAATGCCATCATTTGGCCTTCAGTAAGGCCTTTCACACAGCATCCTATAACATCCTTCTCTCCAAATTGAAGAGATGTGGATTTGACTGTTCAATTGATAAGAAACTAGTTATGAGATAATATCCAGAGAGTAACAGCCAATGGCTCATTATCCAGATGGAGGTCAGTGATGTGGTATCCCTCGGGGTCAGTACAGGGACCTGTGCTCTTAATATCTTCATCAATGACACTGACAGGGGGAATCAAGCATATCCTCAGCAAGTCTGCAGATAACATCAAGCTGAGTGATGCTGTAAAAATGCCTGACAGATGAGATGCCATTCAGAGAGATCCAGACAAGCTTGAGCAATGATCCCAGATGAACTTCATGAGGTTCAACAAACCCAAGCGCAAGACCTTGCACCTGGGTCATGGCAAACTCCACTATCAGTACAAGCTGAGGGATGCAAGGACAGAGTACAGCCCTACAGAGAACTTGAGGGTACCGGCAGATGACAGCTGGACATGAGCCAGCATTGTGCCCTCACAGCCCAGAAAGCCAACTGTACCCTGGGCTACATCAAAAGGCAAACTTGCCCCTCTGCTCTGCACTGTGAGACTTCATCTGGAATACTGTACCCAGATGTGGAGTCCTCAGTACAGGAGAGACAGAGACCTGTTGGAATACATCCAGATGAGGGCTAAAAAAAAAAAAAAAAAATATCCAAGCGACAGAACACCTGCTGCCTGCCATACAAGGACAGGCTGAGAGAATTGGAATTTTTCAGCCTGGTGAAGAGAAGGCTCCGGGGAGACTTGAGAGTATCTAAAAGGGAGGCTGTAAGAAAGAACGGGACAGACTCTTTAGCAAAAAGAAAAAGGGAAATGGATTCAAACTAGAAAAGAAAAGTTTTAGATTGGATATAAGGAAGTTTGGGTTTTTTTTTTTTTTTCTTTGTTTTTAAACAATAATGGTGGTGAGGAACTGGAACAAGTTGCTCAGAGATGAGGAGGATGCCCCATCTCTGGAAACGTTCAAAGTCAGTATGGACTGGGCTGTAGGCAACCTGATATAGCAACAAGTGCCCCTGCTCACTGCAGGGAGGTTGGACCAGATGACCTTTATGGATCCCTTCCAACTCAAACAATGATTCTACAATACTATGATTCTATGTTCAGAGCCTGAAACTGGCAAAAATCCATTGTTAATTTTGCCACTTAAAAAGAAATTTTATAGTTATTTTTAATTGCTTGCTGTTTCTTTATCCAGGAGTTCCATATGTATTTTTAGTATAACATTATTTAAATACAGACAAGATTACATTCCTTGAAATGTAGTCACTTCTGCAAAGCACAGATGTGCAAAGCTCTGTAGCTCTTCTGACTAACAATCACTTTATATGACCAAAGTAACTGTGAAGTTATCTTTATTTTTCAAGTATATTTTCAATGCCTTGATTCCATTTGACAGCCTATATCCTTTCAGTTATTTAAAAAAAAAAAGAAAAGTCATAGATTTTTTAACTGTATCTGTATTAAAACTTTTAAATGAGGAATTACATTTGTGAGGACTGAAGTCCCACACATCAGATTATAGGGCTGTAAAGGACCTCAGGAAATCACCTGGTCTTTTCCCTGACTACCTGGTGGGATATACCACACAGTTTTATTTCCCCAGTAAATGTGCATCGAGTCTGTTCTTGAAAGACTCTCCTGTGAGATACACCATAGTGTCCATGCAAGGCTATCCTGCTGGTTCACTTTTTTTTTTTTTCACTCTTTTTTTTTTTCTTCTCCTAAGACTAGTTAACTTGAATGTCACATGCTGTAATGCCCCATAAATGCTTCTCAATACCGAGGTTTACATTTTCCTACAGAAAAGATGCATATATATGAAGCAAACAATTGGCTGGCTGTGTAAATCATAAACACTTTTCATCATTTTTCAGCAGCTGTAGCCTACATGCACATACTGATAATCAGAAAATGCACAGAATCTTTAGCACAAAAATAGAAAATAATCTGTGTCAAAATGTATATTGTGAAATCAGCCAGGAACAGACTAATATCTGAAAGCACATGAAATTACCCTCCAGCTGTAGGTCATCCTGAAAGTCCCAGGACTATTTATTCTTATTAGTTGTATTTGTCTAAATCCATAATAGGTGAATGCCATGCACTTGTCATCTGAAAGAACTGACAGCCTTGAAAATTGAGCATTTCCTGAGCAGAGAAATAGTCAAACTACTCTAAAGGATAAAAGCACTGGGATAAAATGACATAAAGCCTCAGGAACAGATAAAAGTAAAAAAAAAAACAGTTAGGGTATAACCAATTTTAGAAGAACTCTTGCAAGTTCTCTTCTTACCATTGTATCAGAATTTGTTGCTATCAAGTGTCCACTTTGAAGTTGTTGATGGAAATACATCCCTTAGAAAGAATACCAAAAGGTGTGGGTGTACATAATGCATTTGTCAAAACAAGACAACCACTTCATAAGGACTATCTAGACATCGCAGCCTCAGGAGACCAGAGACTGAAGTAGAAGAAACTGTTAGCTGTGAAATCAACTGCTGGATTCTTATCTGAGATGTACAAGCATGTTTGTGGTGCACATGCACAGGGTTATTACACAAACACGGTAAATAGTCCTTGAGATGCTTCATTTAAGCAGCAAATCCCCAGTTACTGAACCAAAACAATAACTTTAGTGTTTCTAGCATAAAACTTTGAGATGGAAGTTCCTTTGAATCAGAATCAAGTTCTTAAAGTGTGCATCCATTAACTACCAACTGAGAAAGTACAGCACAGCTCTTACCAGTCTGGCTGATGCAGACGATCCTTTTTTCAGTCCTTGTGTGTTTCACTCTTGGCTGATACTTCTGGACTTTGAGATTCATACTTTTGGGCAACACTTCAAGTGACATTATTTGCTTTTTAGTCAATGGCAATCTTGCAATTTCTTTGAGGGAGGCTAGGAGTACTTCAAAATAGGACTCAGCTAAAGGATCTCTTGATGGATGGGATAAATATCTGAAAACTCTTTTCTTGATACATTTTGGGAAGAACAATACCCAGGAAACAATATTTTGAATTTCAGGCAACCTGCAGCATCTCACACTGTTATAGAGTCTATTCAGCTTACTGAAATGCACTTAAAGGGTTTGCTGAGAAGTTGCAAAGGAAAATGCTTATATGAACAAAATACTAGAATCCTTTATTTATCATATTGCTTGATGCTATGTGTTTGAATATGCAATAGAATACCATAGCTACTAAGATAAAAATTTGACAGGAAGAAATCTGTATGACTTTTCTTAGATACATTTGTACTCTGGCAACTTGCATTATTTGAATATTTACAGCTTTGCACATTTCCTATATAAGCACACATATCTGTTACTCATCTGTCAACTTCTTCCACTATATATGCTTTTTATCAGTTTACTTCTACAAAAAAAAAAAATACAGACACCCAAAGTGATAGATTTTCAGTAAGCGTGAAAGTACCTTTAATACTACCTCCATACAATGGTATCCATCAATAGGGATTTATTCTATTATATCTTTCTTCAAAGGCAGTTTATGTTGTTTCCTTTTATTTCTAAATTACCTGCAGCCTACTTGAAGTCTCAATTAAGTGCAAGATTTTAAGAACTAAGTACAAAGCCTATCAAGTCCCAAAGGTAAAGTACTCTGAATTCGAGAAGATTCACAGAGAGAATGTGAGCACACATTGCTGCTTTTGTCCAAGAACCCAGTGAAAGTGGTATAAAAGATGAAGAGTTAGTTGGATCTCAGAATACATGTCTAAGATCCTTGCAGCTATGTACCCAGGGCGAAAAAAAATCTTGTCTGACCTGCAATGTAGTATTTTCTAACATGCATATAAATTAAAGATCATACAACACTATGCACAGAAAATAGCTTTATTAGTAGTACTTGGACTGTTATATAAGCATTGGTTCTTTTACCTTAGAAGATGTTTATGCTGAAATGGATTTCAGGATGGCTGGCAGCACATGGCATTACCATTCACCAGGAATACAGATCTCCCACATGACCAGGAATTTTCTGTAAACTACAGCAGCCAGTGTAGCACCTTGTAACATAGGTTTGAAGGTGATAAGTTCTTGAGGTATTAGCCAGACAACAACACCCCTTCCCCCAACAAAGGACAGTGACAACATTGCAGGTTTCCTGTGAGTTTTCTCCCTCCTTGGGCATACACAAAAGTCACCTGGACACAGTCATAGACAAGCAGACCTAGGTTGCCCTGACTGAGCAGAGAAGTTGAACAAGACCTCCAGAGTTTATTGCTAACCTCAACCATTCTGTGATTGAGTTTGTAATATTCCAGTATGATAGAAAATTCTGTAACCTATGTACGCATTGCTGAAATGAAAACCTTCCACCTATAGACAGCCTGTGTTAAATATCTGCACTTATCCTGCAGTGTTAATGAGCTCCCAGGGTTTTGATTGAACAGAAAAACATGGAGAAGTTTTTCTCTTTTACAGAAAGCTTTCAACATCAGTAACTGCAAAATGTTGCTGTCCAAATCTGCAACAGCTTGGCTTTGCTGAGGCTGCTAAGTGCTGCAGATATCTTCCTGTCTAAAACGTAAAGAGGCACTCAGCCTGCTTGATACTTGATGGTAAACTGTAAAGTACGTTAAAGATAGGCACTGAATTAATTCAGAAACTCAGATCCCTTTAGGTACTGAACCTTGTTTGACAGATATGATTTTCTGTCATTCCCGAGATTGCTTCTAACATAAACCTTGTGCACAATCCCACAGTGTAAGCTCTAATTCATTTTTGTCGGTTTCTCAGAACAAGTAGGTCCAACAGTGAGAAAAACCCTAAGCAGAGAGATGAACTTTACCTGGATATTAACCAAAAGCTTCTACTAAATGCTTGCTCTAATGTCATATTTATTATTGCCAAAATAATTTCAACTGCCAGAAAGCTTTCTAACCCTTCAAGAATAACTTTGACTTTCCCCAGCATTTATATTTTTAATATAGAACTACATATAAACATCTCATGTATCCAGCAAGGCAAAAGTAAATTGAATGAAAAAGATGAAAGCAAGAGCACCTGGTATGTAATGGCAACTCCCAACATCATGGTATTTCATAATCCTAGTGTGGAAAAAAACCTAGCAAAACCAAAAAAACACCAAATCAAAACTCAGAAGGCACCAAGAGTTTGTCAAAACATAATCAACTCAGAGTACTTAAGTGAGCCACAAATGCAAGCAAATTCACTGCTTCACCATCAAAACCAGCATGGCTCACCAAGGTAAACTCCTCAAACAAGGTTTGAAATTTTTACTGCTTTTGTCGTATCAATGCCCAAAAGTGAGGCCCCAGCTGAGATGGTGGGAATTCAGCTCTAAAAGAAGCATTCTAAAAATTCTGACAGAACAGTCACTGTATGCTTAATTACAGTTGATAGCAAATACATGTTGACTGTTTTCTGAGGCTTAGGGATACTTTTTGCAGGTAGACCAACCATAATCAGTTCAGATAAAAAGTTTTTCCCACAAAAGTTTAGGAATCACACAGAAATAAAGCAAATTTCTGAAATAATCAGCTAGGCCTAGAATTATTCAAGTGACATGACTTGCAGATACATTTGGGAATAGTGTTCCTGATATTGACCATCTACATCCAACCAAGGTCATAGCACTCTCGCAAGCGAATTAACCTGCTGAATTCTACTCAGCATTGCAAGGACGCAGTGACCTTTCAAATGTAATTTTTTTCATCACCAATAAATAAGTAAAAGTCTTAGAAATCTGGAGTCAGTCTGGCAGACTATTACAGTTAGGGAAATGAGACTTTGCTTCAAACTCTTATGGGTAAAATAGTGACCAATGCACAAGTGGCCTTGCACAGATACCCTCATAGTATGTAAGGTAATGGTAGCTAGTTCACATTTTGTAGGTGAAAAGTAACATAATATTTCTCTCACACTGAAAAAAATCCACATTCCAAACAGGCATTTAAGCAGCTGGATGCTCTCTTAGGAAAAAAAAAAAATCTAATCTAATTAACAGAATAGTACAAATATTCATATGACAGCCTGTCACTGTGCTACTTTTTACTAATGAATTTCCTTTTCTATCTGTTCAACAGAAATAACATAAGAGCTACAGTTGGTAACTGTGGTCTTGACACTCCTTCAGCACCGTTTTAGAGCAACACTATGCTACTACTGACAAATTACATTGGTAATGTAACATATATACTCCTAAGCACAATAATGGACATTAAAAGCATGCTCCACAACATATCTATTACATCTATTATATAAACTGCCATAATAAAGTACCACATTTCAGCTATTTGAAAAGCATTAAGGATTCATGTTATATGAACAGGAACATCCAATACTAGACCTCCACAAGTGAATATTTAAGATGCACCATGAATTACATTGCCAACTAGCAGAGCTTTAAAGCACTTTGGATGTTAGTAAAATCACCATAATATAATGGACACCCAAAATAAGTCATACATCAGCCTCCTGACTCTCACTATTGCCATATGTCTGTAAAACTCAGGACTTCTGGGAAGTAATGGATTCCAGTCTCATAACACAGGTTATTCAGTGTTATACTCCTTCACGTGGAAGGGTCAATTTAGACTGTTTTTGTACTTGACATTAAAGCCACCACAGAATTCTTTCCATATTTGTATTTCTTTCTATTTCCTCTGTTTTTATGGGGTTTTTTGTTTGTTTCTTTTTTGATTTTTCCCTTCTGGATTCACTGCAACTCTGCACTATTTCCAGAATATGCAATCAACGGCTTACTGCATAGAAGAGTGGCATACTGAGATGCTCCAGAGAATAGAGAAAGAAGGACAATATATGTTCTTAAGGGCAGAGATCCTGTCTGTCTCCGCCAAGAGCTAACAGTGTTTTAGCTCTGCTTTAGCCCTGGTCTTAACAGATTTGTGTCTCTAACAATACACAATCTCTTTCCTATAATTCTTAACTTTAAGTGATTGCTCAACAAAACCAAAACCAAGTTCCTTAGCTGCTATGTTTCCATTCTCATAGTTCTATTACTTAATTTGGATGAATGTTCACAGAGCATTTTTTGTTTTCAAATCTGTACTGAGTAGACTTGCTGAACTAAATTGTTCAATAATGCATCAATACATTTTCTTTGTTTATGATGCAGTTCCTTCCTGTCCCTTGCATAGCACTGTGCTGAAATGTGGAGCTGAGAATGAGATACATGCCTGCAAAGAAGCACATGTGCTAATTGTGCTTTATGCATTATTGATATATAATGCATCCCACTTACAAGCTTCCAGAGCCCTGAGGCCTTCTGAGAGATTCAGAGAAAGGAGAAAAGAGAAGATCCCACCCTCCCACAGAATATTCCATCTCCACTTTGAGCTAATACACAGTAACAGAAGTGGAGGGAATTAGCATTGTGAGGCAGTCATTCTCTATCTTGGACACATAGATCTGCTTGTTGAAACAATGTGCACAAGTGCATTGCAGCATTATCTAACTTGAATTTTGGCATACGGTGTCAAGCTGTTTACACTTTGCTGACAAAGATGGTTTCTACAATGCTTTCTCTAGGAAGACCCTTTCCAAGAAAACCTTGTTAAGCACCTGACAAAACCAATCTTCTTTCAATTTCGAGACACTCAGACCTTTCGACATAATTACAAGTATAAATAATACAAGTATAAACAGAATGACTCATACAATTTTGCCGCTGTTTGTAACTTACATTTCGTTATTTTCAATTAGCTGACAGAACTGACAATTGTAGTCTTCCCTGGAGATAGGATAGTGAATCTAATTTACAGAATTCCTTTGCACTTGAGTAAAATGCTGCATGTCCATATGGTTGAGCACACAGGTAAACTTACGTGGATCATGATGAACCCAGATCAATGTACCATTTTTTTTTTTTTCCAGTTGAAAAAGAAATTTAAGAGTGCATCAAACTGAATAGGCATAAGAGCCCATGAGGACATGACTGACAGTGCTCCTGTCATGCTGACAACATTCCCGGTGGTGTTTAATGAATTTAAAAACAGTTTTCTCGGCATAACAAAAGATAACTGGAAGGGTCCAGCCACAGAGAAGTCCCTCAGTGCTGCTCACCTCAACATCCTCTCTGCTGCCCTGAACAAGGTAGTCCTGCAGGCTGTTACAGCTGGTGCGTGGGTACAACTCCAGGAATGCCACCAGAGATACAACAGGGGAGAATGCAGAACCTTAAAAAGCCACTGTCTTCCCGGTAAGCACACACCTGGATTTTAACAGCTTACTTTGCTTCCCTTAAGTTCATTATATTCCATACATATGTTGCTTCTTTCAAATTCATTACAGAAATACAAAATTAAAAGCTTCGAAAAAACTAACATACTCCTTTCAGTTCAGCTTCAGTTTTGTGCTTTTCTGTGGCTATATTGAAGTTTGCCCAAGCAAATAACCCCAGTTCAGATGTAGTCCCAAATCTCCCATGGAAAGAAACATGACTTTGGTACTTAGTATGGCTCAGTCAACTGCATGGTGAAGATAATACAGAGAATACCATCAAAAACTTCAGCCTCCAAGTTCTGAAAAGGGAAAGCATAAAAGTACACGCAGCTGATCTGGTTACAGCCTTATAGTATGCTCCCTCTGGAAAGTAAATACAGACTATGGGGAATTCTCCAGTAGATCCTAATAACTCCATGACTCAAACAAACTATAGAGGAAAGAAAAGAGTAGGAAATGTCAGGGGGACTAGAGAAATGACAGAAATGATAATTTCAAATCATCTAGTTCATTTTGAAGATCCACTTCAATTAAGATGATGGGTGATCAGGAGGTATTTATGACCTCTAGTTTACTTTCTGGACCAGTTACTTGTGATATTTTAAGAGCTGATAAAGATACATTAAGGAGAGGTCACAAAGAATACTGATGATGTTCTCAGATGTGAAAGAAAATCTTGCTGAAAAGTTAAAAGCAGCTTACAAAATACAGGCAGATGATATTTTGCTGTTGCATTCAGTTTTACATAATCAAGACTACTAGAAACTAAGTGCTGTACAATGATGAAGAAAAAATACTATGAAATACTTCACATAATATAGGATAATTCATTATAGTCATGATACCTTCTCTGTCCTATCAGTCCATTTGATACATTACTTGTTAATAATAAGTTATCTTCATGCCTACATTAACATTATAGAAAGAAGCAGGAACGCATTTCTGAATTGAATCTCCCAAGCATTCCCATCTACCACAGTTCATTTCACACCTCAGAGCTGCCTACAAACATACAAATTCCTTTTCTTAGTATAAACCAATATGAGAAGCTGAATGCCACAATTGCACCTGGTGTATTCCAGCTGCTAATGGGAGTTCAGTCCACACAACTGAATGAGAGCTAGTCCAAACTAAAACCTACAAAATACATACACCAGAGCAGCTGGAATCTTGACATCAACAGGCCCCCTACAAAACTGTTCATAGCGCACGGAAGTGTCAGTTTACATGGATGTAGTACAGAAAAACCGATACTGGTTGCTTTAATTCTCAATAGTCACCATGCTCAATGTGGCAAATTAGAAGCTTTAAACTTTTATGAACACTTGTTAAAATCCTGTTAAACACCTTGTTATTAAGGTAATCCAGTTCTGAGCATTCAGTCATGTTAATAATAAACCGTTGGAGGAATTCTTCCTGAAACAGACTTCTATAATTTCTATCATTAGAAGATAATCCAGTAAGATTTCAAACATGGAACATCACAAGTCACCTTATGCTTTTCTCTATTTCACTGCTTCACAGCGATTATTTTGCCCACTCTCTCTTCCCTGATCAGACGTAGAACTGAGGAAGACAGATCAAGACCAGCATTTCCTAGAACACCTTTCCTTACTCAAGTCATTAAGGAGAGAGTTAAGCTGTTAATAAAAAAAATGTTCAGACATCTTTTCATTCTAATCCCCCCCTCACATAAATAATCCTCAACTGCATTAAACACACGCTTTTCAAATATATATTTTACAACAAAAATAAAGAGTGGGCCAATTTAAAGTACAATTATTGTACCTATCAGGTTTTTTTTTGTTTGTTTGTTTTCTTTGAATGGACAGGAGGCAGCAGATACAGATGCTGTAAACTAGATCTGGATCACCCAAGAAAGTCAATAGCTGCATTCCAGTAATAAAGAAGGAACTACTTACCCATTTCTGAGGGCCAGAGCTCACCAAATACTCCCAAGGAGATGACTTTAAAGAAGAGACTCCCTCCTTTTGGTTGCCAGCCCTTAAATAAAGTCTGGGAGCTGGACCCTGGATCCACCTCTTCTGGTCACTCAAGTGAATTGCTTCCAGCTGTGCCATGAGGGCTGGCCATGCCCCTTCACCAGGTGCTCAATTACTGTTTCAGGCCATGACCTAATGATTCCCATAGAGTTTCAGATGACAACCTATCCGGTTATTTTCTCCAAATCTTGTATAACAAATGTTTCTACAGTACTTCTGTCTGTGCTAATACAGAGAGGATCTTTAGTTTTATTTCGTCAAGATCTTAAAATACTCATCATGAGTCCTCTGTCTAAGCACCAGGAATTTTTATTAATCTGGAGACAACTTGCTATTTTGTGGGTTTTTTTTTCTGGACAGGAAATTCATTTAGATAAATGTGATCCAAAAACAGGGTAAATGTCTACAGCACCACCAGAAACAAAAGCCAGTTTTCCAAGCTCATGGGCCAAAATCTTAACAAAAGCCACTTGTTCTCAGCCAGGGCTGAGAAACAAAACCACAGCTGAAGTCCAAACCTGGAGAAGCCTTTAACCTCTCTTGCAAGAGAGATCACTTCTTTCTGACAGCCATTCCGCCGCTCCTTTCCTTCTTTCTTTGCAACACTTGCTCTAGCTCATCATTCGTATCTGCTCATCAAATAATCTCAGATTATTCCTATGAGTTATTTTGGAGGTGGTAGATGCCCATTTCAGACTTGTGTGTAATACCAATTAACAAGTGTAACTTTGGGGGAGACTAAGACAATGAGGAGAAAGCTGCTCTTAGCTATGCCTGCACTGACTTGGGTATGGCTGTAACATGAGGCAGTTTTACTCAGCCAGACTGTGTGAATAGACAGGTGATTCAGCAACATTTTAATTTAGCAATTTATTCACACAATTTTGCAGTCCTAAGCAGAGAAGCTATTCTCCATGCCCAGAAATAGACAAATATCAGAACTGGAGAACTAAAGGCCAGCCACCTGTCCTGGGGTTTTGAGTCAGACTGAAAACTGGAAATGTGGTAGAAAGTTAAAAAAAAAAAAAAAAATTAAATTTTTATCTTTATGGAGATTAAATAACTATCTAAAATAGAGAGAGAAAAGAACAGAATGAAAGGAATAAATCTTAAAGAGAAGAAAGATAGAAAGAAATTACAGAAAAAGTAAGATAAGGGAAACAATGCTGGAAAAGTAGAAAAGCTTGTGTGAAAGAAGAGAGATATGGGAGATAAAGAAAAAAAGGAAAGATGGTGGGATAGGAAAACAGGGCATAACATTAATTCAGTTGGCTAAAGTCAGTCTCAGTAGAAGAGCTGCACTTGGCTCATCTCTGTCCTGCAAAATGTTTGCTGAAGTCCATAATGAAGCCTAGATACATAGAAAATCTGATGTGAATTCTCTGCATCTTTTAATGATTTTTAAATAATTCTAAGCATCGCAGAAAATTATGATAGATTATCACAGTTCTGTGTCTCCTTAAAACAGATTGAGAATCTATAATGTCACTTAAAAAAAAAAAAAACAAAACACCAACTTTTTTTTTTCCAGGTGTGATCATCATATAGCGCAGCAATTCTAAAAATTGTGCTGAAATAAGAAGACATCACTATAGAATCATATAGAAACACAGGGTTTGGAAGTGACCTCAAGTCCAAACCCCTGCTAAAGCAGTTACCCCATGATACATCACACAGGCAGGAGCCCAGATGGGTCTTGAATATCTTCATAGTAGGAGGCTCCACAACCTCTCTAGGCAAACAGTTCCAGTGCTTCACCATCCTTAACATAAATAAGTTCTTCCGCATGTTAGTATGGAACTTCCTATGTTCAGTTGGTCCTTTTGCTAAACACCACTTAGAAGAGCCTGGCCTCATCCATTTTCCTCCCACCTCCCTTTAGAAGTTTATAAACATTGATCAGATCCCTCCCTCAGTCTTCTTTTCTAACCTGGGAACAGATCCAGGGTACTCAGCCCTTCCTCATATGGGAGATGCTCCAGGCCCCTGATCATCTTTGTGGCCCTTCGCTGGACTCCTTCTAGGAGATCCCAGCCTATTTTGAACTGGGGAGCACAGATCTAGACACAGTATTCTAAATGTGGCCTCACCAGGGGCAGAGTAGAGGGGGAGGATTACCTCCCTCGCCCTGCTGGTCATGCTATTTTTAATGCACCCCAGAACACCATTGGCCTTCTTGGCCACAAAGGCACACTGCTGGCTCATGGTCAACCTGTTGTCCACCAGCACACCCAGGTCCTTCTCTGCAGAGCTCCTTTTCAGCAGGTCATCCTCTAACTTGCACTGATGCACGTGATTATTACCACAGCATAAATTACCTAAAGACTAAGTAACCCAAAGTAGCCTTTTAAAGGTAATAAAACAAAACAGTATTATATGGATCTCAACATTTTAAATTTTCCACTACACTAAAAAAAAAAGAAAAAAAAAGATGAAATTTTCAGATCATATAGTAAAATCAGCTTATGAATGCAGAGTTCCTTCTGCATGATTCAAGAAATCATCATTATTGCAACCAAAATAACACCACTCAAATATTATGTCTTTGACTACAAATATACCATAATTCCTCAGTCCTATAATCCTAGCCTGAATATGTCCGTGGAAGATGTTGCCTGGAGATGGATGAGAGTTATTCTCATGGTCACAGGAAATTCAATGTACAGGCTGAGAAACTGATACATTTGTATGCATTATTCTACATTACGGTTATCTTGTGTATGGCAGAGTAACTCCCCAGGTGTGAAAAACAGTGATATAGTGTGCTGCTCAGGTATTTATTCTGCTTTGTACAAGCTACGTCCATGTACAACTGCATAACTATCAGCTGTTCAGACAAGATAAAGATCATCTTAATGACTAAAACAGTAACCATCATTATACAGTGAAAGGAAAATAAAATAAAATAAAATAAAATAAAATAAAATAAAATAAAATAACATAACATAACATAACATAAAATAACATATTTTAAATGACTTTTTAGTAACAAACAATTATTTTTAAAAGCTGGACCATTAAGAGATGCTGATGACACTGTACTCAGTGCATTGCTGATGCCAGCCTGCTTGTCTGTTCTTGTGGTTTTTGATCTCACGTGTTCTCAGTGCCTCTTTCCCTGTGCTCTGGGTGTTATAAAATGCCACGGCAACTATTCAAGTCATGGATCTTACATTTTTACTTTTCTCTAGTTATTAATAGGGTCTCTCTGTTCTAGCTGAAACCTCATTTCTCCAAACTTATTGGAACCTAATCTTGTAATCTCTAGTAAAAAAAAGCATGGCAATCTTGGTTTAAAGCAAGAGCTATGGGAGCTGTAGGAGCAGAGAGGTGGCTCCACTGTTTTTGAGGAAGGTTTTCCCAAAGAGCAGCAGTGGTCAGAAAGCCCACCAGCCTGGGGGACTCCTCTCTTCCTCCTCTCTTCCTATCTTATGAGAGAAGAGTGGTGGATTTTAGCTAAGGTCAGAGGCATCTGTCTGATCCCAGTGGGTTCTAGGAACTGGGGAGGTCTTGCTGAGACCAGTTAAAAGAAAACAACTCAGCATGCAGGCAGGAGCAGATCTGAAAAGATGGAAGTAAGGCACATAAATGGAAAAGAGGGATCTGGGTGAAAGGCAGTTGGGGAAAAAAAAAAAAAAAGAATAAAAATTTTAAAAAAAAAGAGGAGGAAAAAGCAGTAAAACATGGAAGATGGATGAAATAACCACAATCCTGATCTGTGCAGAAAAACACCATAAACTTACTGGGCTCAGGAAAAACTTTCCCCTTTTAAACTTCCCCAGGGATCAGCAGGCAGTTTGGGCTGACAGCAAGATGCAGAGCAGCCCCAACATTCACAGGAATGGTTCTTCGCTGGGGGGCAGTTTTGCCCATGGATACATCAGAATAATTACTTCGTTGGCCCTCACAATTCAGCACCATAAAGCCAGATCCATATCTGTCCTTCTGCTGATGGAGATGCCTTATCCTGGGTCTAGTACTCAGGTCAGCGATCTTCCACTACTGACATTCAATGTTGTTCAAGGCAAACAAAATGTGTCACCAGGGCTCCTTATGAGACAAAAAAAAAAAAAAAAAGGCAAACATCTTTGTAATGTTACTAAATTTTGTTTGGCTGCCTGCAATGAAAACTAGACTGAGTGATACCAGGCTGAAATGCCCTGAGACTCAAACAAATCAAAGATGACTTTAATGGGGTCCATGAAAAGTCTTCTGAAAAAAATTCCAAGAGCAAAATACTACATAGAAGCAGAAAAGTTATCCTGAGGGAGTTACATACTGTTACCTACTCCATCTCCTCCCCTCCCCCACTCTACCCCCGAAAATTTTACTGCATAGAGACACCTGGACACCTGGATTTTCCACTATAAAAGTAAATAAATAAATCTTTCTGTTCACAACCATACCCAGTCTCCATCGGTTTTTACAATGTTTTCCAAGTCCTATCAGCTAGTAGGAGAGCATTGGAGAGATCACTACTGAAAACCCCATAATCCACTGTGTTGCCTCTTCATGTGCCTGTGGAAGTCCTCTGCCTGCAACCCAAATAGAAGGATGCCTCCAGAAAGCAAAGTCCTTCCCTGAAAAAGCAAAGTCCTTCCCTGCATCAGACAGCTCCCATCACTGAATTATGTGCACTTCACAAGTGTTTTCAAGAAGAGCTTTTAGAAAAAGTGAGTAAATATTTATTTTCTGTCTCTCATAGAAAATATTTCAAGGCCAGAAGCCTAACAAACACTGGATCTGTGCAGGAGCAACACTCTCTGCCAATTCCTTTCCCTTGGAGATGCATTTGCACTCACACACATTCCTCTTTGCTGCATGCTGCCTCTTCAGGACTTCTCCCTATGGTTCTACTTACAGTAGCATCCAAGTGGTGTTCCTTCTCTGTACTGCATTAAATACCATCCCTAGGAAGCCCTGTAGATATGTGTATATATGCCTTGAGCTGTACAATAGACCTTCTTACATGATACAGCAGAAATGAATGTGTTTGCCTGTTGTGCAGTAACAATTTCTCAGGAAGATAATGGCCATCACTCTAAACATTCTCCCTTCCTCCTTTCTTCCTCTAGCTTTTATTGCTGGGCATGACACCTGATGGTTATGGGACACTTCTTCGGCCAGCTGCGTCAGCTGTCCGGGCTGTGCCCCCTCCCAGCAACTTGTGCAGCCCCAGTCCCTTGCTGGCAGGGTAGCATGAGGAGCAGGAAAAGCTTCTCCGTGCAGGACTGCTCTGCAACAACTGTAACATCAGTGTGTTGTTACCACTGTTTCCATCAAAAATCCAAACCACAATATTCTACAATCCTCTACAATGGAAATGAAATCTATCCCAGAGAAAAGCAGGACAATATCCTTCCCCTGCCATTTGCCACAACCACTCCAGGAGCTTCTGCACAGGTCCCTCCCAAGCCCATCCCAGCCCTGCTTGCAATTGCTAATGCAGCAGCTTTTGCTGGATTGCCTGCCTTCTGTTGCTTCCCGAGATGAAAATGTGATTCCTGCTTCTAAACAGAGTTGGATTTAGATTCAGTAATGGGTACTGCATCTGGACTCCACCATCAGCATGGTCTAGCACAGCACTGTGCTATTTGCAGGCTGGCTGCAGCAGCAGCCAAATGGCCTGATACTGCCCATTCCCAGTCCTCACCACCAAGTGCGACCCATCTGGTGTGTGTCATGGTCATTCCTCGTATCTGACACATCTGGTATGCCTCTGTCACAGTACAGGCATCAAGGGATTCAAAGCTATGGATTTCCCTGGCCAAAAATACAGAGCCGCCATGTGTTGACTGCCATGGTTGCTATGTGAGGCCATGCCCCCATCCTCTGTCCCAGGGCTGTGCTCACCACTATGAACACATTGCTGACTTCATGTGGAAAGGATTTCTCTGCTCTTTGCAGGGGAGCTGGATTAGATGACCTTTAAGAGTCACTTCCAACTCAAGCGATTCTATTTTATGATGTTGTGAACCTGTGATGAATGTTGTCCATTAGTAGCAAGGGGAGGTGAGTGCTGCTTGGATAATCTTGACATCTTTAGGATGAGTCATGGGAATTCCTTACTTTGTACTATTAAGAGATCATTTCAAACAGACAGTAACTAATACAAGAATTACCGTTTTAAGCTCCAAAGATACAATGTGCTGAATTCCTTCCACCCCCAGAGGAGCTCGTAAGCACCTACCAACCCTATGTTACAGGAAAGTAAAGCTGAGAAATGTCAATGTCCCTGAGCGATGAATCTGCTGCAAATACCCAACTCCTAACCCCCAACTGGTTGTCCATATCACACTTCTAAGACAGAAAGTCTTAGGATGACAAAGTATTATGTTCCAGTTGTTGCTCAAAGAGAACCTGATTGAGGCAGGGTGTCAAATCAATGTGAGAATTGCTTCTGCACAATTCACTCTGCAGTCAATGAAGCTCTTCTGGGAAAGAGTGAAAGTGGGTGTCTACAGCTCCTTTCTGTGAATACAGGGAAGGCTGGAGCATAACATGACCTGTTTCTTTTTTTTCTTTTTTTTTCTTCAAATTTCTTTTTTTTTTTTTTTAAGGAAAAAAAAAATACAGGAAAGAGAAACTGTCAGACAATTTTCCAACTCTAGTATTGTTAGCTATTGCCAAATTAACAAAACATCCAGTACGTGACCAAATTATCAAATGGCTTAAATACAATTATAGTGCATTTTAAATATCAGTTCTAATTATATTTTCCTTTGACAAAGTAATTACACTTCAAGAAACTGCAATCAGAACAATTTTTCACTGCCAAATCTGAGAACAGAAGGTGAAAAAGGTGCATTTAGATGATTTTATAAATGACTAGCTTAACTTTTACATAATAAAAAACATAATAGTAAAACATCTTAAAATAGACTAAAGAACTCACATTTTAATCTCATTTCAAGTCATTCAGTGATTTGTAATTTAATGAGCCTTCATACAAATCTTATGCTTAGTTTTCTTCCTATCCATTAACTTGAGTTCTTAGTATTTAAAGTTGCTGGGCTGTTCTAGAGAGTTTGTATGTACTTTTAATCCAAAATTCACACAAGGGTAAAATTAAACAGAACCATTTCCTGCCCCCGATCCAGCAAGATCCTCTGAACTTCTGTTGGAGAAGACTGCAAAGTACCCTTGTGAGGACTGAAAGGCTATTTGCTTCACAAGATTATTGGATTATGGGATGCTGAGCATAGAAGACTGGGACAAGAGACAGAAATAGAAGCAATAAATTAAAAATGCAGGAACAGGAGCCCAAATGAAAATAAGGAAGCAAAGTCTCTACCAAAGACCAGAGTTCTCACACTCCCAGCTGATGAGACATTGCAGGAACTACACAATGCTCTGAGAATCTTCAGCAAAAACTTTGTAAATGATAAGAAGGGGGAAATAAGACTATAATGGGTCTTAAGGACAAGAGAAAAATTATGAGATATTTGAGGGGAAATATGGAGAATTGATAAACTTATTGTGTGATGTTTAAGGAAAGGCCAGGTATCAGAGTAGATCAGGGAGGAGCAAAAACTTGAGAAAGGAGTGAAGGATGGATGGAAGCAGCCAAGGCGTGTTCCTGACCACTGCAGGCTGCTGCAGGTACACTTCATTCCCAGAGGTTTACATGGCTGAGGGTGCTCTCTGGTCTGTGTAAATCTGCACTAGACAACTGCAGGACAGAGCAGCTGGTGAATAGAAGAGGTCTGGGCAGTAGACATCAGAGGACATTGAGGGCCAAACCCACTACAGAAGATACCCAATTGTGTTTGTGTGCACATTGGTGTGAAAGAGATTTAGTAGTGAGGTTTGACTCCAACTGGCCAGCAAGCAATGACCATTTGAGTTCAACAATTTTATATACAATTTTCATATTTTATCCATTTGGCAGGTGTCCACTGCATGCTGGAAAATAGTGCCCGAGGCTGGATGCTCTCTGGGCTCAGCATCCCTCCAACAGTGCTTCCCAGCTGTCCTGGTCTTCACAGGCATATGCACAAACCCATCTTTCCAGGCTTGCTGTGGGTGATGGGAACTGCCCTTCCAAGACAGTGCTGACAAAGAAAACATTCGCTCCTTCCCATCCATACACACCTGATGCTCTTCCAGCCTGAACCAGCAAGGGATGCACACAAAAACTCCAAAATTTCCACCAGGCTGACTTTGATGTATTCCTCTTTCTGGACTTACGTGAGAGATCTTCAGCAAGACTAGAAGAAGAAATGCCATCCCACAAATGTTTTCCCTTCTCCTCCTCACAATGCAAAGCATGGGAGGGATTTCTGATAGCAAGCAGAAGTTTAGACTTAGTGATGCCCATAGGGTCTCTATGAGAAACTGCTTCCTCTGAGGGTAATACTGCACACATTGCTTCTTCAGTGCACCATAGTGACATGGAGGAAACATCTTTTTAAGCCCTGCTTCACACTCAATAAGCTCTGAGAAAGTCTCAGAGAGCATCAGAAATACTACCCCAGCCACTTCACCACATGCCCAAGACAGCACATAGAAAAGCTTGGTAAGAGATGATGGTAAATAGTGAGTTCAGTGTAAGTTTATCTGCACAGTTAGACTAGCAGCAGATTGAGAGGGGGAAGATAATTTGCAATTTTGGGATGCTGACAACGTGCAATTTGAGACAAAAATATTTGCTTTGAGGCTCTTATTTATAGGTGCGGCACCATTTCTGTTTCAGCCTCCCTTTCAGGTGCTAGAGCTGCCCAAGTTCAGGCTGACTGCTTTTTTATCTCCTTTTCTCCTCTCTGTAATTAAAGTGCATTACATACTTTTGGAATAAGATAGTTTTGTTCAAGGTCTTTTTTTTTTTTCTTTTTATTTCTGGTGTTCAGCTAATGAGCAACACAGCCATTAAACCTGAAATTAGCTTGGTGGTTTTCAGTTTGCAGCTACCCAGAGCTGAAAGGTTTGGGGCCTCTGCAAGCTCTTAGCAGCCTCTTACAGCACCAAAGCAGCTCATACTTTTTTCTTAAGACAAGTATCCCTGGAGAAGCACTGTGTAGCAATTAAAATTGCTCCCCCATCTCTTTTTGCTGTATTGGAAACCATTTTGAGAGGGGAATGCTTTTTTGCATCTTTTCTGTTGCTACACATCTTTTTGGTGTCCTTCTCCCATGGTAATGCCAGAAGTTGGGTCATTCGTTTCTTTGTGTACAAAGTGTTTTGAAAGCTGGTGCTGGGACCAAGAGCCTGAAAATCCACACAGAGTGCAGCATCACTGTGCTCCTAGTGTGTATGTCTTGGGAGTGACAATCTGCCCGTTACCAAAGACATATCAGGAAGTAACTGCAGAAACAACATACATCATGAGTGCTGTACTGTACATCTGGATCAGAAATACAGGTCTGTCTCTGAACAGCACTACAGAGAATACTAATTGTGTCTGACTGGAGCAGCCAAGCCGTGTTTTGGTTTGCTTCTCATTGGGATTCAAATCCCATTTCTCATGTGAATAGTTGAATGTGCATGTCACCCATCCCAAGTTTGGTTGTAAGCCATAGCTAGATTCTGAATACAATGTCCAGAAATCATCATTATTTTTTATAGACCTTTTGTCTAGATTAGAAAATAGAAAAAAGGGGAGAGGGACAGGAGAGGGACAGAAGAAACCATGCAAATTTGGGCATATTGGTTTTCAGTTCTTAATAAAAACCATTAGTATAGTCCTAAAAGTCATTGGCTTCATTTATAGCCTGAATTATTATATCCCTTTCAGGGTTTCAATGATGACATTCTTGCTGCACACTGTCCATCCCACAGTCCTTGTTTTTTTAGTACTATTCTGTGAAAGTCAGTATTTATGCAAAAGAAAACAGAGAAGATGAGAAGGACCAGATTGGTGCTAGGCTCAACATACCAATCACATGGCCAATACAACTAATGTATTGTCACAAGTGGCACAGCTCTCCCTTCTGCTCTCCACCTCGATTCACATCTTTGTTTTCCCCTTGAATATCATGATGCTTTGTGGAAACATACATGAACAGAGTCTTCAGCCTGGGATTTGCAGTGGCAGCACTTTAGTGTTGATTATGATCCATTCTGATGTTTTCTACTGATTACCATTTGTGTTCCTCTCTTACACAAAATGATTCCTCATGCTTCTGTTGTCCTCTTTCCTAATATAAAAGTCCATTCCCTAATACTGAAAGGCAGATAAAGAACATGCTCCCCGAGAAAAGCACAGCTAGCCTGTGGCCAGCCTCTTCCTCAGTATTCTGCTATGTCAACATCTTTCCTAGATCCCCCAAATGATTATGCATTTGTACTTCTGAGGAAAATACCCAGAGGTACCGTAAAGCCAAAAGCACTGGCAGGAATTTGTCTTCTCAATCTTCTTTCAAGGTACAAAGCAACTTCTCACACAAAGAAAAAAAAAGAGAAACTTTCTATATATTCAAAATATAAAATAACTGCTTACTTCCTATGTCTGAATATATCTAGTACTTCCTCTTACAAAATACCAAGATAGGTAATCAGTATTTGAATAACAAGGTTATTGTTTATTAACATTACAAAAGCTGTTCGCTGATGACTAAGATAGATGCATAATTGACAGCAGACCACTCATCCTCTTCCTAAACATATGCCAGATCTTGTCACAGTCATGAACAAGATGGACAAATGCGATATCAGCAATTTTTATCTAATCTTTTTCCCCATTTTCCAGTTGTTTCACTGTGATTCTTTGCAAGTTCCATTAACAATCAACAATTTAACAACCGCACAGATTACTTTACTCAAAGCAAGACTTTCTTTTAAACTTGAGGTACCTATTCCGTCACCAACCATTGACAGGAAAGAGAACTCTTCGCAGTTTTAAACTGACTGTTAAAAATACATTAATATAAAGCCAGAGGCAAGACTTAATGACAGTCATTTCTACCCTTCTCTAAGTACTGGCTGTATATGCAGGGACTCAAAGCAATTCCTTTTCCTAACTGAATGCCTCCTTCATTAGAATATGAGGAATGAGGCAAGTTCCCATTCTCCTTCAGGAAGATGGGCTTTTAAGGACTTATTTAATATCAGAAGAGAACCAAAGGGTAAAATAATAGCCCTACCATGCTTTCCTTTGCTATGTCACCCCCGGCAGCAGGCACACCGAATACGCAGCTGCATTGTCATGAGGTCATTCAAAAAGAAAAATAGAAGACATTGAGGACCTTCAGCCATTACTGTCACACGATATGTGAATCAATGCCAGACTGACTGAATATAAGGTGTGTCCAGCTTCAACATTAACCTCATGAAAATCTTCAGACATTAACTTCTGAGATCTTGGAGCAAACATGCCTTTTTTCTAAACAAATATGTTTTTCATCACAACTCCCCTGAAGCATTAAGGATGATATTTGTATTCAGTTTGCTTATTGACAAGTTAAAGTTGCAGACATTAACAAAAGTCATTTTACTACTCATAAACTAACATGACAAATTAAAAGATGACTTAGGTATACATAGCCTCTCTGAGGCTTTGTAAAAAGGAGTTTCATTCTCCTTTTAAGATCTGATTGGCAGTTTCAATGCGGCAGTTTTCCTGATGAGATAGTGAAAGTTCATAGAATTGGACATCAGCTATCCATACACTGTGCACTTAATTAATGAAAAATATTCAATGAACTATAGTCCAAGCCTCATTCTTTAAGCATATACAAACTGTAAGCTATGCTATACATTGGCCAAACTACATGTTCATTACTGGATACAGTTAAAGTAGCAAGGAAAGATGATAGATCACCACAATCCTTTGTCCCACCTGGCACCTGTTTTCCAAGCCTTCTGCACACAAAGCACACAATCTCAAGTCTCTCAAGAGTTTTGTCTTGCACAACCTCTAAAACTGCAACTCCCTTAAGATAAACCTTGACAGAGTGAAGTCAGGAAGGCGCTGACACTACGGGAGAACAGACGGCCATTTTAGACATTGTAAAAGTGTTTAACCCAGAGTGCCACATCCCACCTCTCCAGACCAGCTCTGCATCTTTTGCACTGTGGAGCCCAAGGACACCCAATAGCATGTGAGCTCTATCTCATGCCATGTCTTTCCCACAAGAGAAAGGAATACTAACAGCAATATTAAGTCACAGTTTAATGAGAATGACCTTTCACTTCATATCTTGCTTTACACAGTTAATACTTGCCATTGCTAGACAAATCCCACCCAAATGGAGCCTCTGTGGCTTTCTCTGCACATGCTGCCCAGCCACACACACACTTCACACTTGCTGTGTGCGGGCCATCACACACTTCACACTTGCTGTTCAGCTGGGAACCAACCTCTTGCAATACAAGCAGTAAGCTTCAGACAGATGAACCCATCAGGGATGGCAGCTGAAGCTAGTTGTTTTAACCACTATCCATGAGGCTGTCCAAGCAAACCAAGCAGTCTGCCACTGCAGCTGTTTATATTGAATGAGATAGAGGTTCTTTTGTATGGCTTCTCCAGCCCTGTTCTTCTCAGCACCAGTTCCCCAAGCCTGTGAAGAGCTGTGGGTGCAGTTCCTGGCTACAATTTTTAGGCCGAGAGGAATTTACAAATCACTCAAATCGCAGAGCTGACAAGCCTGCTCTATAAATAAGAGAAGTGGCAGTTTTTCATCCTGAGTTTAAATTAAGTTTGAACATTCTGAAAAACCTCCTGTGAGCCTAAAATACTGATAGGAAGTACATACATTTACTCCCTGTCTAATCCATCTCAGATTAACCTCCTTCTGCCCATCCAACATCTTCTTAATTGGAGGAAACAATGACACTCTGATTCAGACTCAGAAAAAAACAAAGGTAGTTCACCCAGAGTTTTCACTGGCTCAAATATTGAGCTAATTATGGAAGAGCCTGTGCTCCCTCGTTAGAGCTGAGCGGTGCCTGCAGCATGCATGCTGACAGCACACCAGTATCTGTGCCCTAGAGCAGCTCTGTGCATCCCCCGCTCTTCTCTAGTTCAAAAGCAGCACCTTTCCCACCCTCAGGTCCCATGGAAAGGAATCCCACAGACTCTCAGAAAGCATTGACCAAATCAGGCTCCAGTTTCAAGAAATAGTACAATGAGGGGACAGCTTCATCATGCCCACTGGGCAGAAGAAGTGAAGAAGGGATCCACTTTCCTACTACAGAGATCAATGACAGCACCGCCATATCATTCTTTCCTCTACCTCTACGACTTCCAGAGAAAGCAACTTACTGAGTTTTATGTGTATTAACCCTAAGGTGAACTTCCTAAAAACATCAAAAAGTGATCATATTTCTTCTGTATTATTCCAAATTCTGCTGAAAGTTTTTGTACATCAGGAAAGTGTTTCAAACTTTTTCCCTGTCCTACTTAGCTCCCATTCCAATAAGCACACACCTAAATAAAAGCAATGATTTTTATGTGTGTGTTTTTTTTTAAAACCCATAATGGGTCTTTTATTCTCTGGTATTATTAAAAATTGCATTTGTTCCAGCTTATTTACCATTAAATTTAATTCATATGTGCTGTTGAGAGGGTTAGGTCACCACAGCGAATATGAATTTTACCTTTTCACTTTCTATTGTTTGTGGATTTTCTTTCAGAAGTAATGTCTCTGCTGCTGGCACTATATCTGTATCCAGCTTGAAACTGATAAATGTCCCATTTTCTTTCATGCTGACAGCTTTTGCTGCAATATTAACAATGATCCTTATATCTTCTGAGGTAATATTTTCACTGCTCTCTTCTTTCACCAGCCTGAGCACAAAAACCCTAGCTAAGAAACTGATGCATTTTGGTTCTTGCTTATTTGTTACAAATGCCAGTAACGGTATGGAGTGGAAGGTTTGACAGATGTGATAAGTTCTTCTGATCTCAGCCTTTGAATTGAGCCTACTTTCCTGTCATAGATCTTTTTAGGATTTTGATTCTGTCATACAGATTAGCAAAATAGTCTTCAGTACTCATAAGGTTCAAGCTGTAGTGGGTCATTTCCTTTACTTAGTGACCTGGCTTCGGATTTTCCCATTTATATTTATTCAGACCTGGAGTTTGTATCCAAATATACTATTCTGAAAATTTGCTAGTTAATAGAGAGGTAAATGTTTGCACTGAAAGAACAACTTCATCCAATAAAAGACGTACTCTTGCACTCCTAGTAATGGAAGTGTAATGAATCTCTATCCTTAGAAAAGCTGAATAAGTCAATCAGCAGCATGATCTGCCTTTGAAGGTGGCCCTGCACTGAGCAGGAGCTTGGACTAGATGGTCTCCAGAGATCCCTTCTGCCTTAATTATTCAATGAATTCATAGTATTATCACATAATCCTTATACCACTGATTTTATTAGTGCTATTTGCTCTCCCTCAGGAAGTTTTGCTGTAGAATGAGCTCTGAATTTGGTTCTTATGAAACCAACAGACAAATAGGGATTATTTAACCTGCATAGTAAAAGCAGAGACTGTGTAAGCCTCCCAGTGGCTTTTACAAAGTTCAATTTGTAAATATCTTATTCTTGGTTGATGTTTTTTTTTGCTGCCTAGGGAAGGTTTGCTGTAGTAACCATATGGTAGATCAGTGTTCTGAAATTATGGTACCCTAAGGCCTGTGTGTTCCTTGCAATCCTTGCTCTTTAAGTGAAGAATCACTCAAAAGAATCCAAATGAGTAAAGAGAAATACCTGCACTGTTGGAGAACATTTTCTCCTCAGGCTGGTATGCTTCTATTTAGCCCCAAGAGCAGGGAAGGCCCCAGCCTGCTCACTCCTCCTGCCCATTGAGTCTTGCTTAGCCAAACCAGCTAAATCCTAGCCCTGACCTCCAGCAGCACTTTTCTCCCACCACCTTCAGGCCAACACTTCCTGCCTCTGCTTACAAGTGTTTCAGAATGTTCACGACTTTCATGGCAGAGGATTTTTCCAAAAAGGAGGAAAGTATAAGGACTTCTTTGTGATTGACACAGACCAAGGGGCAGCTGATGATGATAGACTTACACCTTGAAGGAAAAGGCCAAAGGAAAATGTCATAGCAAACTCTGGCTAGAAAACAACGACTGAATCCAACCATAGCTGTTTCTGCCAAATGTCAATCGATCACAGTAATTAAAACACTTCACTAACAACTTCTAACCCATTTTTCTGCAGCATGGTTTAATCCTGGTCTGCACTTAATTCAGCGATCTGAGTTTTCCTATCGTACACAGCGAGATGGGCACTAGGCATTAGCTACTTCTTAGTGGGCAGAGCAGATCCTAAGAATAAATTGCCTGGAACAGCATAAAATATAGACTACAGCTGCTGTTCCTAATCTCCCCTGTAACCTGAACACATAATCTTAGTAAATATGATTTCCTGGAGTGATGAGTTTGATCCTATCAACTTCTGGAAATGTAATTTCTTTGACTGTCCAGCTTTAGAAAATGTGATATTAGGACAGGAAGAATGAATGCAGCAGAGAAAATTAAAGCAAAAGGGAGCACAGAGAGAAGCCACACAGCTGCCGAAAAATCAATGCTGTTCCACATACCCATAGGGAAAAGATGATAGAAGTGTGGCTAAATGATTTTACAAAAGTGTTCATGTAACCATGAAGTCATCCAGGTGAAACATAAAGAAAAAGTAAAAAAAAAAAAAAAAGCAAAGCTGCAGAAGAGAGAAAACCTTGCATAATGTGGCAGTCCTAAGCCACCAAGGTATAGCAAGTAGAAATCTCCTCTTGAAACTGAATTAAATAAGGAGATAACTTTGAACGGTAGATGATATTGAAAAGGCAGAGCCCAGACGGCTGTTACTGCTCAGGATGAATGATTATTTTTTTTTCAGACAGCTAACAGAATAAAATGGATGCAGATTTATTTAAGAAGGATCAAAATTTAATCCATGAGGTATTGTTGCTCTCTGTCTTTACGGTTTTAAAGTTTTTAGATCAAAATGAATCATAGCATTTTCATACATTTTACTGTATTTGGAGATTGTACATATTCATCCACTGGAAATCACATTTTTTTGTTAATAAACCATCTAATTGGAGAAATGCCTGTATACACTTATGACTTTTGGGAGCATAAAGATGTTAGCAAACATAAAACAGCCAGAAGAAGAAGCTCAGAAAAAGCTTCAAAATCTGTTCAGACTATGTGGTAAACAAATGGCTAGAAATAACAGCTGTAGCTAGAGAAAAAAAAGGCCGGTTTGAGAAGGATCTGTAAAAAACACAGGGCTCAATCTGTGGTGACCTGATCACTTCACAACCTTGTGCATCCCATAATCCGAGCAAAGATGGCTGTGCAATATTTCTAGGAGACAAGCACAACATATGACAAAACCGTTTCATTTCTTGTGATCTACAATGGTGTAGTGACACACAATAATTAGTTCAGGATTTATCACAAGCTTCTGATTCCATTTAGCAAAAAATCAAACATTACATCAGACAGTACAGGCCTGTGCAGCAAATCTTTTGCAAAACTGGGGCGCACGTTAAACAAGATCCAAAGTCACATTTTCTGAAACTTAAAATGACACAGCAGCCTCCTCTTTTCTTTGCCAGTCCTTGTGCTGCCCACAGCGTCAAGGTTTAACTTTGACAGAGCAGGCAAGTCAGTGTGTTAGATAAGGGAGTTGATGAAAACACCACTTGTGTCTATGTTCACCTGCTGAGAAACTTTTTATGCTGCAGCAACTATTTATCTCTAACTGTTTTACATCATCCAATTGTTTTTAACATTATGCAACTGCGTGTGATTGCCAGATTGCTGAAATGTGTGGTCAGCTATATTTTGGCCAATTAAGGATAAGCAGTATTTTGGGCCAGGCAATAGTTTATTAAGTTCTCTTACTCAAGTTACCCACTGAAAATGCAGCAATGTTTGTTGCAGTTTGTATTTGCTCCCTTTGCTTCAGGTTCCTTTGCCTCCTGTTTGAATTTTCTTTCTAAACATATGGAAAACCTTTTATTTTTAAGGGAGGAGGGATAGAGTATTAAAAGAAGTATTGCAGAAATGCATTACATAACATTCTAAGGGATTACTTCAATGACAAGTAATTTCTTCAATCATTTTAATCAAGCAACAAGAACTCACATTGTGATAACTCTCCACATTTTTTAATAATTGTCCCTCTTGAACTGACATTCGTCCCCTGATCAGTTCTCTTTTAGGAAAGAACCTTGCAATCTCTAACTTCTTGGCAAACAGTGTGAAATATGTAAATTTCCACTGATGAGTCTTTTTAATATATGTAAAACCAATGATGTCACAGTGGACCTGTATTCTGTGCGTAAAATTCCAGCTTCTCTGGGAAAGAAATCTCCAGCTAGGTCCTATGTCCCAGTATGAAACTAAGAAATACCTCCTTAATCTTTTTCTCCTATCCAAAATTCATGAGAGCCTCAGGTTGATTTGCACTTACGCTTGCTCATACTAGCTTTCCATCTAATTGAAGCCCTATATTTTGCAGCTCTCCAAACTTCAACATATTACTTGAAGTCCATTAATACTTTGCCATCCATGAGACTGCCAATATGGAGAACCCTGTAATTAACAGGCAAGGACAGAATTTTAAAAACGTGAAAACTTTGTCTACCATCCTGTGACAGTTGTGACAAAGATGCAGTTTTGCTCCAACTAATTAACAATGACACTGAGGATACTACACAGGAGCTAAATTGCAAGCTGTTTTGTTTGTGTTAATTGCTCTGCTGGCATTATTTATCTGTCCTGCATTAATTTAAGCAGGAACAGTTTTTGTTCTTAGGATTTCAATGAAGATTATATTAAATATAGCTACTTTCATTTCCTTTGCCACTTTTCCTTGATTTTGCAAAAAGACCAATTTGAAAAAGAAAGAACACAGTAAATTTTGGCTCAGTGGGAGATGCACTCACAGTTGGATCCCTTCTTTTTATATTTCTCATAACTGCACAAGTACGTTGCCTCCTGCATTTTCCTAATGACAGAAATTTAAAGTCCTAGACAACAATCAACACTACAGGGGCAAAACTAGTGCAGTTTTATTACTACAGAAATAAAATCAAAAGCTGGATCTGAAGCTGTGCATTTTCAACTTTTTCCTAATATCAGTTTTTTAACAGTTTTCCTTATCATTCATCAAAAAACCCCCAGAGCATTCAAGTTATTATGGAGTATATTAGACCATTTTAATTAAACACGAATAATAAATAGTGAGAGCAGTGTTTTTCTGAGTGAGCATGGTATCCATGAGAGTAGCTAGCAGAACACTCTGGCTCTTAGGTAGGTTAAACGGTATGTTCAAAGCTCCACATGGAATAAGTGGCAAAACACAGGCACAGGTGTTATTACCTGACAGTTCTGGGGATTATGAGGACTAGAGAAATCTGCACACACAACATGTAATGCACTTAAGGACTCCCACTGGTACCAGCAAATTTTCTTACGTTGTATGAGATGACGTTGTTGAGCATTCATTTAATGCCTTGATACCCAGTGGGACAAAATTAAGCTAAAATATAACATCTCCATCCAAATTAACAAGCTCCCACCCTGTACAGCCGTTCCAGGTTGAAATAGAAGAAAAGACAGCACCAAGACTGTCATTCTGCAGTGGACTTGTTCGAAATATCAGAATGGGGTGTTGCTATCCAAATGGGATGAGAGAGCTGCCTTAAGGATTTAATGACAACAGCCGTGAAGAAAATGATCAAATCATCACTTTGTTTCTCTCTTTTTTTTTTTATTCTTTTTAATAAAGCAAATAGTGTGAGATGAGAACTTGAAGGAAAAAAAGAGGTTTATATTTGCCACACTAAAGACAATCATAGTAAATTAAAATGAGGATATGATAGAATTTCTTTAAGGAAATAAGACATTGGTGGATGCACTCAAATCAACATCCTCCTCTCAAACTCCCCTTGATTTAAAGGTTCCTACAAAAAATCACTAATGCAGTGGGGAGATAATAGATGCCACTCAACTATAGAAAATTAAAGGGAAAGATATCTTTATTTCCAGACTCCAGCAACCTCTGCTTGAAAGAAATACAACCAGTATCTGAAATAATCTACCTTGGTGAAAATCTGTGTTGAAATCAATAATTTATTTCAGCTAATTATTCTGAATGAGAGTTAGAATCCATTCCAGAACATATAATTTTTCCTCATACCTGAAAAAAAAATGTTTTGTAATGGAATTAGATACCACAAATAGGGAACTTATAAATATTTGATAGACTGGATAAAGAGAATAGGTCTGCGAGAAAAGGAATTCCTAGTTTCTGATCTGGACTGGATCATCATTTGGATGGTCATCATCAGCCCTGCACTACCTCTGGTGCAACAAGGCTCTCCATGGACAGAACAGGAATCCACGGTTTTCAAAAGACAGTAGCACTTACAAAACTCTCCTGTTAAGTATTAAATTAAAATAAATTTTTTTAAAAAATTAATTTAAATAAATTAAATTAAAAAATTGAACCTTCCTGAAAAAATAAAAAAACACCATTTTTTAATATAAGGCAAAAAGAAGTAGGCACAGCAGCGTATTTGCGGTTATTCTAGCAAGACAAACATTCATACACTCAGGTTTGTATAGGGGACTCTTATTACATGCCCTTATAAATGAAAGGGAAGGGAAGTAGAGAGTTACATTCTTGCTCTGCACAGTTTCCTGCCCTCCCTGGTACTAGTGCTGCATTTGCTCGGATTACCATGCAAACCCGATATATTACTATTGACAACATGCTAAGATTTGACTTCCTGAATGAAAAAATCACTATTTCAATTTAAGTGTTATTCATAGTGAGCAACACAGTATTGTTGTCGCTTTGGCTGGTTTGGTAATGTTTTCCATTCCCATTCTGAATTTTGTCATCCTTTTCTGAAGAGTTTTGTTTTTATTCTTTATGCTTAGAGAACTTCAAAGAATTATGTGTAGTAAAAACAGAGAAAATGAAATAGCATTTTTTCAAAATTTACATGGTTATATATTTAAAACAAACAAACAAAAAAAAAAACAAAAAAAAAAACAAAAAAAAAAAACCACTACCTGTTAATAATACAAAAGATATGAAAGATAGATGCATCAGTTTCTGGCAGCATCTTACCATAGTACCTCTTCCTCTGTCCTAGTTGGGGACCTAAAATCCCACAAACATCTTCATATGTAGCACCACAGAATTTTTTACTGCCACTGCAGTTCAGTGAAGCAGCTTTTCACAGCTCACAGCAGCACCATACTGTGGCTATAAGCACCAAATATTGAAGAATATACCCAGTAAAGATGCAGGGGCATTTAGAGATGCAAAGACATATGCTCAATTGGTAGCAACACATACAGAGAAGGTTATCTGACACTTTACTTTCTCAGGTGCTGGTTTCAGCTGCTTATAATTTTAATTTAGTCATCAACTTGAAAGTTTTCTGCTCCAGATACCTCTTTCAAGTTAAAGTTTCAGCTCAAGGTTTTTCCCACTATTCCTATAATGAGGATATTGCCAATAAGATAAGTGCCATTGGCACCAAGTGGTTGAAAATATTAGGAAAAAATTTTCTTCAAAAGAGTGGTCAGGCACTGCATCAGGCTGGTCAGTGAGGTGGTGAGAGAGAGCTCTGGTGTTTCTTAAACACCTGGAGGTGTTTAAGAAAGGTGGAGATGTGGCACTAAGGGACATGGTTTACTGAGCAATATTGGTGGTAGGGGCTGTTGGACTGGATTCTGTTCTATGAAGAAGTCACCCCACCAACACATTCCACAGACTGCTGGTGCAGCCAGAGTGCTTTCAGACCACCAGCTACTACTGGGAAAGTTCACACAGACCCTGATAGGCAATAAAACTGCCATCTTCACAGATCCAATGTGAAGTGAGCCACACTCTGCAGTCCCTCACACAGCTTTCCTCAGAAGAAGGGGTAACCAATACCACAGGCACTGAAAATGAAAAGAAAGTAGTTGGAAAAACGTTGTTAGCAGAGTGAAAGAGAGCTGGAGTAGGTGGACAAGGACTGGAGAGAGGGTAGGGGCTGGCTTCAGGTGCAGAAGGGAGTTTGCAGGGTGATGGGAGATGGGAGTAGGACATGACTGGAGGAGAAGGGAGTAGAGAATGGTTGGGGACATCTGCACCAGATTCACCTCCAAAAGCCAGAACCAGAGGCAGTTGTTCTGAATTTCTGCATTACTCTTTGGCTCTGTTTTTCAGGCTGGAAAAGCAGAGTCTGTCGTACTGCACCATATGGGCCTATCCTGAGGGCCAGTCATTTGGAATCCATCACGTAAGCGAGAGCTGAGCAAGCGGCTGAGCTGCGTCATGTGTTTCTGCTTTGTGAGGGGCTGCCATCACTGACACACACAGAATATTAATGGATTTTACAACTGCTAGAGGACAAATGAGGATGCAGGCATTGGCAGACCTTTGGAATAAGTCCAAATAGTGTTTGCAACTGCATTTCTGTGTTTTCATGTTGGTTTGTTGGTTTGGTTTAGTTAGTTAAACTACTTAGGCATTAAGAACCTCCCTCTATCGGAAAGAAAAGCAGAAAAAAAATATTTGGTAGTTATCCACACATGCAATGATCCAGGGCTCCTGTGGGAGAAAGGAGCATGTAGCTCACAGGAGTAACAATCTGCATAAATCCAAAGCTGTTGAAGTTATTTTGCAAAAAAAAAAAAAAAAAAAAAATCATTCAAGCTTTTCCCAACTTTTGCAAGTTTGACTTGCATTTTAGTATTTCCTTACTCTGTGGTGGTACAAAGCAGCCGTGCAAATTGTGGTGCACAAGGCATTGGGACCATCTCATCACCTCTCCTACAAGAGTAGCCTTGGATAATTAACTGGGGGAAGTTATAAGGTTATTCTCAGTCAGTGCACCAAAGCTTTACGTTTCCTTAGGAAATGCTTCCTTCCTTCCCTAGGGAGCTACCAAGGAGCAATTACTCCTGAGGCACAAAAACTAAGCGGTCTGCAAAGCCATGCGCCTCTTCTCCAGCTTGGCAGGTCTTACTTGAAAAGCACCAATCTAAATGCTGGAGCAGACGCTGAGTGGCTTTTGCAGAACTTGACAGGGCCCAAAAAGGCTATCTGGTGTCACAAGAGACCATGGAGCAGAAAGCTATTTTGGGGAATATTTCATGTGCAACAAATAAATACTTTTCCTTTGTTTAAGTCCTTTCGTGAACAATTTCTCACCAGTATGGCATTTGATCCATCAAATAATATACTACGTCAACTAGGCCCCATTTCTGTTGTTCTTCAAAGGACCTCAGGGGATCTCCTGAGCTACTGTGAATTCTTATTTTGTTATGGATTTGTTTCAGTGATGGCTGAAAAGCGACTACTTAAGATTTGGCATTTGGGACATTCTTTGACATCTATGGACTGGAGAGCTCAGTGAAGGCACCAAATAAAAAATGACACAATAGAAAAAAAAATACCCAGGGACTTTTTTCTCTTTTGAAAATTATCATTTGGACTTTTTCCATGCCTACAAGAAAAATTCAGGAATGCAGTCAAACACATGTGCACAACTCCCAGTGAAGCTGCTAAGATTCATATGCTTAGTGAAGAGTAAATAATTTTCTCTAAGCCTCTGAATGTTTTATTTGCAGATGTGCTCGAATCTGTATGAACAGTATGTGCAGACTATCACATTTTATTTTCCTTTAAATGCAAGTAGATTTGCAGAATGAAATTGGTGACAGAAGTTCATCAACAGTACTCTAATTTTGCATTCTTGCAACCCAAACATGACTGCTATAAAGACAGAATCATGAACTGATGCTTTTACAAACTGTGAGCTACAGCATTTGCAAAATGAATGCTTAAGTTACTGGTATTTGAAAATGTAGCTACCCTATATGTCCAGTAATTTTCCTTTGGCTTTTCAAACTTTTATTCCAGTATTGTCATCGTGATCAACCCAGGCATGCTAGGAAACAGGATTATCCAATATGCATGTTAGTCACTGGAGTACAATCTTACCATGACAATGGTTTAATAATTGCTTAATATATAGGATGTCTTGAACATTTTATAGTATCACCATGCCATCTAGAGGTGGGATATCACTGAGGCTTCCACTTATCTTCATGGCAGAAAGAAACACAATGAAAGTGTATATACAGTCGGATGGGAGCCTTTTATGATAGCCTTTCATTAGAGTGGAGATAATGGCATAGAACATGGGTCCTATGATAGTGTATCTGGTGAGTTACGTCCTGTTTTGGGTTCCTCCTTGAAAGTGAACTTTGGGGGGGAGTGATCTATGACTGTGCTATATAACTTCTGACTCCTAACACAATAGAACCTAATTCTTCCTCACGCATATCCCAAATTAAGTCACTCAAATGATCAGAAATCAGGCTGCTCAGATGTATCTGGTTGTGCTGCTCATATGCCCTATATAGGATCAAGGAGATGAAGTCTGTTTCAGAGCCTCAGTACCAAGGCATGTGACAGAAGAGTGGTAAATGTGCTTGTGATCATTGAGAACACCTAATTTCAGCCAACTAGCTCACATCTCTTCAGTTAAAGACCCCATAGACAGAGAAGGGTCAGGAGAAATGGAAAGCTCAGCAATTTTAAATACAGTTTTCAAGGAACTGCCTATCTGTGGCACAGAGTATAGACTTTCCATATTCAAACACTCCACCAGCTGCAGAAAGTATTGTGGGCCCATTTCCTATTGTTTTTTGTCTGATACTCAGAAATGCATGATCTCTGCCTGTCACACCAGGCTTATACCTCACTGTGCTTGCCTTTGCTCTCCCTGCTCAGACCCTCATCCCAGCTTGTGCCTAAGCTGATGGCAGAGACTTTGACAGTGTCCTTCTCCATTAGTTAGCCTCTTCCTTTTGTTAAACACCCAGGAACTTAATATTTAAGGATACTCTATCAGATTTTGTTTCAATTAGGCCATGGGTTTTGGCACTATTGATAAAGGAGAATAAATTCTATTGCGTGAGCCTCATTAGAAAACAAACAGGAATTAAAAACAAAACAACCAGCTTGTTCAAAAAAGAAAAATAAGTCCTGGTCAATCTGTTGCTTTTCTATCCAGCTCCACTTGAAATTGTGCTCCTTATCCACCTGCCTATTAAGTCCTACAGAAGAATAAACATTTTATGGATTAGTGCTGCTTGAAACCATGAGTCGGGTCCACTTCAAAGAGAAAAAAAATAAAGAACAGCCAGCCTCCCATTCATCACATGTTCCCCATCTGCCTTAGCCTGTCAATTCATCAGTGCTTTTCCTACTTCACTGCAGTAACAGGCAACTCTGTGAAGAAGTGGCCTCTGTTTTTACAGTCTTCTTGTCAGTAGGGGAGTGCTCCTGAAGTCAACTCATCCTCTGGCTGAGTAACCATCAAGTTCCTCAGCTTCAACCGACAGACCAAATGCTCCATTTCCATCCATCCCAGTGGATTTTTCCTATTTATTGATGTATTTCTATTACTGGGGCTCCAAAACCACCAGATAATCTGTATCTAACAAGCACTGAGCAGAGGATGTGATCACTTCTGCTGATGCTCCTGCTCATCAGAAGTAGACCCTGACACTGCAGTGCTGATAGGGGCTCTCAGGGCCACAGCTGCAGAGCTGCCTTGGCCATTGTCTCCAGCCCTGGCACTGCCAGCCCTTTGCACCTCATTGCTACTTTTAAGATACATAAGTTCCTTCCTGTTTTGAAGATCCATAGCTTTTACCTCTCTACACATCTTTTATAAGTGAGCTTCTTATGATCATGTCTTTTAAAAGGAAATGTCTACCCTTCCTGTTCCTGTAACTTTCCTCTTTACAGCTACCCACAGTACTTGTTTAGCTGACTAGCAAACCTCAGCATTCGTTACGAACTTGCTAAATTTTTTGCATGTTCCTTTTATTATTTCATGATTTCAATTTCACTGTAGAGCAGGAGACAAATGTATTTCGTACTCATATGCAAAATGTCTCCTTGTCTTAATGAGAGCAAAAATGCGGTGGAAAGGAAAAGGCTAGAGACAAGGAGGCTGCTGTTGGAAACTGGCAAGAGAGTCATGATTATGTTTAGTTACGATTTTCAACTTCTTTTACCTTCAGGTGATTCTTGTCCTGTTTTCAAGGATACAAGAAGAGTGAATTAAATAGGAGTCTCAAATAGAAAAACAACTGAGAAAAGCAGAAATATCTTTTCTCCATAGAAAAAATCCATTGCTTGGTTTATTTTATGCCCCCTATTATGTACAAAACCAATGGCTGTATTTGCCTTACTGCCTACTGCAATATTCCTGCATCTAAAAGTACAGAACAAGCAAACGTCAGCACTGAAAGATAATACGGAACGAGAATTCTCAACTCAGCGCCCTTGCAAACTAGCATCAAAGGCATTCTGGAAACTCTCATCACTAGAAATATATGTCAAAATTAGTAATTAGTACTGTAATCACCCTACAGGCTCAGCATCTGGCTTATATAAGTATTTAAGCCTCAAGAAAACAGGTCAGCGCGACTTCAGTTGACACAAATACATGACATGGGAAATACCATGCTATCTGAGCCTGCTTTCACTTGGACAATGCTGCATGAGACACTAATGCTTTTACCAAGCTCCCAGCACCATCTGCATACTTTATTCAACAGTTCCTTCAAAGTTAAGTACATAAGCCCTTTTGGAAGCAAGAGCCACTCCATTGACAGATAAGTCTTAATAAAAGCAGTTATTTCCACAGTGCTTTGTGCTGCATTTGCTGAAGTGCTAAGCACTCATCTCTACAACTACAGTAGGAACCAGGGCAGTTGTGGGGGCCTTTGTCGGGTCTATCTGGTCTGTAGAGATCAATTCCATGACAGTGGGAAGCATATCTGTGAGTGAGGAAGAGTGCCCATGGCTGCAGAGGCTCTAGCTGCCTTTCCTCATGTTGTGTTCACCAGTCTCAGGATTTAGTATCCATATCCCATTCTGGTTTTCCTTTATGGACCTGTGAGCTTTTGATTCTTGCCAGCACCCTGTTAGTTTCAGCTGAATATGAGAATTAAAAATTCCTTCTGCCTCTTTCTTTCTCTTCAGGAAAGGCATCAGATCAAAACAGTGCCAAATCTGATGCCAAAAGAGATCTGCCTCCTTCCACTCCCTGAAATTTCCAGGCTTTTAGAACTGCAAAGCCAGATGCTTTAGAGCTGTAATAGCAATAATTATTTCATCTTTATTTGTACAACTAAAGATAATATTCTTATTCTTAACTGCTTCTAAAAACCATGGAAATCTGCTGTAAAGTATTGTAGCTTGGGTCTAGCTGCTTTAAAAAGAGAAGTTCAGGCTGTAATCAGTACATACGTATTTCAGAATCACAGAATACTCTAGATTTACTATCTGTCAAGACTATCATATGCTCAGCTCCCAAAAGAAAGGTGAATGTCTCAAAAAACTAGACACAGCTCTGTTCTCTGTTTGCTTTCTTTCCTAAAAATCAGCTGCTGCTTCTGAATAACACTAAAAGGTCACAAGTGCTGACAGCTCAGAATTGTCAGAACAATTTTAGAGTTCTGATATATAAAAATGTGAGATGATTCAGGTAATTATGAATCATGCTGTACAACAATTAGAGAAATGATATATCTATTAGAAAGGAAATGTGCATTTCTCAAGACAGTTTGTGGTTCTTTTGAATCATAACAATAGAAGCTCATCTAATTTCAGTTTTTATGGGATAATAGTTACAGTATGAGATTTTCTATTTCATGAGCTAATGCTAATCTTCCCAGCAAGTGCCTGTCTTGCAAGTTAATCTTGCACTCCTTGTTTACACCAGCAAAAATATACCCTTGTGACTGAAAGAAATGGCACCTTAGAAGAAAATAGAAAAGCAAACCAGCTGACCACTCTGATGAGAGAATACAACCCGAGCACAATACTCCTGGAGGACTTGTTTGAATTGATATATCATGACAACCATCATCAAAAAAAGATAATGCCATAAAGCTCAAAAATGGGAATACTGAGAGATGTAGCAGTATTTGCAGTATTAAAATTGTGTTTCTGGCAAAAGCCTAAATAAAGACCATACTAATACACTAATACCACCTTGGAAAGAATTAACAAGACTATTTCCTCCTAAGAAATCCACCTTTTTTTTTTTTTCTTTTTTTTTTTTTTTTGCTACAATATTGAGCAATCAGTTGAAGGGTAAATAGAAAGAAAAGTACATTAGTCCTTACAGGCTTCAGCAAAGTATTTATGAAAACAATTTGCATTCACAGAGCAAGAAATCCAGTGAGAAACTAGCAGTGTTTTCATGCACACCACCTCTCTTTCCACCCAATGTGCTAATCTTTTATTTTTTGTGATTCACCTCCCTGTGCATGTCATTCACATTCACCATCACAAAGAGACTTGCAAATGGAGAGTTCCAATGGAAACACAGCCCAGAGGCTTGTAGGCCCATGACCCCTGCTCCCCACTGCTTCTTCTGGCCTGACCCACTGTCCTGAACAGTGCTAATACAGAGCTGATAAAGGACTCTTCCGCTCCTTAAAAACAATGCTATAACAAGGCCCTTAGCACTTGTCTACTTTTGCCAAAGTGACTGCTGTGAGTCTTTATCCTGCACCACTGCACAGCAGCAACATCAAGCAGCTCTCAGTCCCCCTTGGCTAGCCACACCTTACCCCAGCTTAACACACTCACAAAGTTCAGGACTTACAAAGGTGAACTGAGAGCTACGTGCCTGTCAGAATGTCACCTGTTGAGCGAAGCAAGGATTTTTTTTGACTCATTCCTGCTTTTCTGCATGCCGCCCTCCTGAGTGGCTATCCCAGGCAGCATGCTGGAGTTCTGCTGGTCCAGGCTGATAGCACGATAGCCAGCAGCACTTTCACCAGCCTCAGAAGGTAATCAATACAATACAAACAGTGTTCAGCTTCTCCCTTTATTGCTGATATGGTGAGATATTAAAGTCCAACTTTTATTTATCGAGAGTGCCATTCAAAACTTATGTTTGTATTATTCATTTCTATGCATGCAAGGAACATAAATTGTACAAATAGAGTAGCCACTGAAAGTGTGTTGCACTCCACCAAACTATTGCATTTTTCTGGAAAAACAACTTTTACTCCTTTCTCCTGCCTTATCTACATTGTAATCTTACAAACCTTGACAGTACAATGCTTTCTTTAAGAATTATATTCAGAAAACTAACAAAACTTCTTTGCAGGGAGTGATGCAAGTGAAAGAATAGTTATCAGAGAATCTGAAATAATGCAGGAGCACAAGAAATGCTGCCATATTTTGGTGTCAGAAGCTGCTAAGCTCATGAATTGTGACCCTTCTAATCTGTCAGGTCTATAACTTCTTGGAACCCTGATGCATGACTGAGCTTCAGAAAGAAAGAGCAACTTCGTGTGCTATGTGTGCTAAATGTGAGTGCTGAGTACTTGTATATAAGGCCAAAAGTCTTCAGGAACAACATTCCCCTCATCTATAGATTTGGCCAGATTTTACAAAGACACTTGGACATTCACTCTGTCATGCAAATCTGCCCCCTTGGGAAGCACCAAGCACTCCTCCTGCAAAAGAAGCTCTTCCATGAGCAGCAAAGGACACCTGTCAGTCACTTACAGTCACCGATGAGCCATATAGCCCGTCCTGTTTGCTTTCTTCTGGCTTTCCATTTCAGCTACAGATGTGATTTTTTGGTCTTTGGGCATCTGATCTCTGATCATTCATGATTAGTAAGGAGAGAGCTGGTAGCATGGCAGGACTCTTTAGGGCCTGGGAGCATGATATACAGGGCTCCATAAACTTGGGTCAGTAATCTACTCATAGTCTACAGCAGGACATCCAGACAGGTTTGCCATTTATCTCACTATATCCACAGCACTGCAGCCATGTGGCTCCTGGGCTGGGTTGATGTCAGCTTAGCACCGTGTGGTACCATAGAAACCTCTCTATCTCTATGCACATCATTTTGGGGCTTCCAATTTTTTAAAGGCTGATTTCTCACCTTTTATTCGGAACAAAACTAATACAAAGAGTTAAGGTTCAATTTGCAAACAGGTGAGAAAATAAGGAAGAAGTTCCTACTTTTTTGTGTGCTACATTGAATGAGAAATGCCACAGGAGTGGGTGAACTGACTTTCATATTACATAAATTAAATTAAGAAATAGTTTCTTTATTCATTCCAAAGACATCTTTTACTTCAGATTTACTACCACATCACTAAGGAGACAAATTTTGTTATGATGTTCTCCAGCACCAAGTTGAATAATTGAATTGTCAGCCAACGACCTAGATGAGATTTTTAAAATATATTTATGACTGTCAAGCACAGAAGCATTGTAGTGTTTTCAGTACACATTTGTTCTCTCTTTAAGGCTTTCAGATCATTCAAATGGAGTCAGTCATTACTATTTTAAAGGATGTTTCTAATATGTTATTATATTATCTCTATAGAAATTGAACATTATTCAGTCCAGGCAAGGTTGTCATGGCTGGCAGCAGCTTTTGGAAGCACAGATATTTATGTATTAGGTGTTGCTATCAATCACAGCACTGGTATCAGCATTTTTCTTCTCAAAAGAAAAACAATACACACATGCCCTTATTATTCTCTTCTCTTTTGATGCTTCTCACATACAGCAGCTGCTGGTGTTACATCTTAACAACTGTTAGTACACAGTATTAGAAACTACTCTGCCATCTAGGCCAGAAATTAGAACAAAAATTTCCAAACCATCAGACAATGAGGCCATGGAACAAACTTCCTAAATAGAGAAATACAACAAGAAATCCAAAGGCAGGTGAGGACGGAGACTGAAAAGGTTACAAAGGCATTTAGTGTAGCACTGTCCACCATACAGTGGGTCACAGTAGATAGGAGACCTTCTCTACGTATCTCTGAACAAGGTTGCAATAGCACCTTGCACTACCTTCCTCCTCAAGGCTCCCTAGCACACTTCTCCACGTGGAGGAATTCTGATGGTGTGGACGTGCTGCCCTGCATGCAAACCTTTACTGAAACCAGCGGCACTCGCTGCCTTCAGAGCAGCTTTCGTGTCACCATGCCCATGCACACACCCAGCCACCACCCGCGGTGCTGGCAGTGCTGGCAGTGCTGGCAGTGGGGTGACGTGATGGCTGCTGCTCCGTGAGCAGTCCTACTGGCGGCGGGCTGCTCTTTGGAGTAGCCAGGACTTATCTGCATATAGCCCTAATTAGTAACATCATCGCTGATAGCCAGTAATGCCAGCTGAAGTTGGATCCACCTATCGCAGTGCCATAAATGGAAGTCAAATGCTTTCACATTAACTTGATTAAGCTGCAGGTAATAAGAGTCTCTTAAGTCAGCGGGGTGGTATTTTAAATAGATTACAGAAACTTGACAGAGTCTATATTTGATGATGGCTTTATCTTCTAACAAGGGGTATTGCCAAATCTTTGCAATCTTTGTACAAGGGCTGCCAAACCTAGTTACTATCAACACAAGCAGTGCTGCCAGCGTCAGTACGGGGAGGCTGCGTGGCATCATGAGGTGGGCAGTAGGACAGCGGGCAGGAGCCTGCAAGGAGATGAGGAGGGATAATGGAATAGCACGAGCAAAGCGAAAACAATTCTTTATTATAAAATGGAAGGAACAAAATTGGTCAACCTCCCAAAATAAATATCTGCCTTTTATTTCCTACTGAATTGGTTACAAGGCTCCCATTGAGGGTTTCCTTTTTCATGCCAAATCTCTGGGTTACCTAAATGTATTACACAATGAAATCAGCGCACTTTTTTTCCTCAAAAGAGCAGTTTTTATTGCTGTTGAGTAGATAAGAGACCCCTAGATAGTGAAATTAGAATACCAGCATAATCCTTCTTAATGCTTTATTTTCTACTTTAGCTGTGTAATCGTTTCCAAAAATATCTGTGTGACTAGGGACCCAAGAGAGCTCAACAACAGCTCCAATCGATTTCAATTGCTCACACAGCTGTATAACTTAAGAAAATATCCTTTATCCTTATTTGGATTGCTGGCAGAGACCTAACAAAATCCTTTAGGATTTTATCTGTTTGTGTGAAACTGCCTCCTGAGTAACATTAACCTTCCAGTTTAAAGCTGGGATAATGCAATTACCCACGGTGAGATCTTGCAGCCCTACTTACATCCATGAGCATGTAAAATTCTAAGGAAGCATTCAGTAACTCAAAAGAAAAAAAATTCCAGCCAGTATTTCCAGATTTACACAGCTAAAGTCAATGGGAACTTTCATGGTACAATAACTAGGCCTCTTGGTAATCTCCTCCCTTGGCCAAAATTAAACAGTAGGTATTTGAATATAATATTAATGCTAATATCTCATATCCGTATGATTAAAATTAAAAGCAATTCTTACACAGTAATTTTCAGAATATTTCAGGACACAGATTAAGGGGAGAACTAATTTGCTCTGACAGGTTCTGACTTATGTCATTTTAACTATACTAGCTTATACCAAAGCTTTTGTTTATTAACAACACCATCATGTAAGAAAGCATCTCATCAGAGCTAACAGGTGCAACTAGAATCACAGAATCATGGAATTGTGGCTGGAAGGGACCTCTAGAGATTATCTAATCCAACCCTGAACACCAAAAGCCAAGAGGTTTACCTCTCTATTGGTTATGGGAAATGCTATTTATTTTTTATTATTATTATTTAGAACTTTTATTTGTTTATCACAAAATGCATATTGTGTTTGATTCCACATCTGTCCTCTCACAAAAAATCTTTCTAGGAAGGAAATTAAGTCTTCCCACCTTCTGTGCTAATGAGTGCCACTGTGCCCCTAGAGCAATATAAAGCTAGAGTTAGTGGTTTGCTAAGCCATGCCAAAATTCTTAAACAAGTCTTCTAAGATTACACGGATAATGCAAAGAAAATTCAGGTATTATCGAGACATTGCTTCAACTATGAAACATATCAAAACATTTATTGATAACAGCAGGTTATCAGCAGGTTTAACTATTTGACTTGACTGGGATAAAGTGTTTTTCACATCTTCAACGCAATGACATAAAGCTTCAAAAACACCACAGATATTTGTTTAATATGTTCTACTGCACTGAGGTGGTCTGTCTTGGTTGACCCCATTTGAAACACAACTTCGAGATTTTCTTCCTACACTTCTGACTATAAGGTCACAGTCATCAGTGAAATACCCAGCAGGAAAGAGTTGCAAAAATTCCTATGGTTTCAGGAAGGTTTATGGGTAACTCTGAATTTCCAATTAGCACTGAAATTTCCAAACAAGTTCAGAAAGTTAGGACCTAAGTTCTAAGCTCTTTTTCCCAGCCTCTGTGAAGTTCTTGGGAGAATACTCTCTTACAACACTGTTGTAAGACCAAAGTGATCTTTCAGCTGCCTTTGCACACGTCTTGCAGGACCATGTAACAGTTTCATGGGCTGTCCATGTTAACAAATTATGCTTATGTCTTTATTATAATTTATTATTACAAAATTAATTAGTTAATAATATGTAATACTTTTTTTTTTTTATATCCAATTCATTATCAATTGAAAGTTAGATCTCTCCTCTGTTCTATTTCTGGCCACACTTCAAATGATTGATACCTTTTGTGATGATCAACGGTAACAAGTTCTTGTGAATAATGCATATATTTTTACATGAACTACTGTAACTGGACAGTTTCTGCTTAGACTATTTAAATTATTATTCTGAATTTTCCCATTTATTATTAAAATAGACAGGAAAAAATCCTCCAGGAAAAAATATTTGCAATATTATTTCCTTGTGGCACTTGTGAAATAAGTTCACTTAACGTGGTTCCATATCAATGTGAGATAATAGGGCATCAGGTAAGAGCATGCATGAGAATATGACTAAACTGAAATAACAAATAAGATTTTCCAAAGAGCCATTATATGTTTAATTTCAAACAACCACAGATTTGCCAATAAAAGTTAAAAATTACATTCTACAAGACCAAGATAGCAGCACTTTTGTGATTATCAGGAGGTAATTGACTTTTGTGGTTATGAGGTAATTGACTACATGGCATGCAACTCATTGGAAATCCAAGCACTTGGTCTTCTTAAAGAAGCATATGTATTCTCCTAATTATTTAATTACTTTTTCCTTGAGAATTTTATTGTACCAGATCTTATAAACAAAGATCAGCTCTTACATTCTGACTCACATATAAATCCACACGGGGATTGTATTTTTAGTACATACTTCCCATAGCAGATATCATTTATTTAGCAAAAAGCATATTCGGTATATGCTCTCCTAATGATTTGAGATGGAATTTAAGAAACAGGTTAAATCTAATCTTTTTTTTTTTTTTTTTTGGATGTGATAATCCTTCATTAACCATCACTGTACAAATAATTTAATACTTAATTGTTTTCTTCTGTTTCAGAGAGGGTTTGAGAATTTCATTTTTCCTAGTGTCAGAGGAAAAAAGAAACAAATCCTACAGCTGGCTATAATAAACCAGTAGGATTTTCCACTGTGTCTGCAGCACTTATCTATAACAGTTTCTTTCCTCACTGGCAGATGTTTTATTATTCATGTCATTTATTACATCAGAGTTTTACTGCGTAGTGCTTTTGTCACCCATTCAGTGCACATGGATGCTGCAGAAAAGACCACGGATACATATCCGGAGGGAATAAATCTATCTGAGGATTCTCTGACAGTGCTCTTAGCTCTCACTTCACTGTAACAAAGAGCAGGGTGTTCACTGCCACTGGGAAAGTTTTCAGCCCACACTCACACAACCACAATTGCATCCTGTGTCTGGGCTTCCATCTTGTCTAGTCCCACTCTCACCCAACACCCTGAAAAAGAAGCTGCGTTAAACCCAATACCAAGGGACAATTCCAGACCATAAAACGCTGAGGAGCATGAACTTCTGGACTTGGTTTAAAGAAACAGCACTAAACATATCTTTGCTTTCTGTTGTGGTTGGTTCAAACAACACTGGTGGAAGCCAGTGAAAAGCCAGTGTTGACATATAGCTTACAACTGAGGAACCAAAGGTATTAGTTCTTAGACAACACAAAGGACACACCAATCCCTCTTCTCCTAACTGGGAACACCAATATTCCTCTCCTTTAGGTTTCACTTCCTAAAGGTGATCAAACTCATGGCTAAGACTTCTTTGCTGCCTAGAAATGGTAGCTAAGGCATGAAGATCCACTGGGCAGAGTCCCACAGCCCACTAAGTGTGGCATTAGCTTTGCTAGTAAAGGGTCATAATTTTCTTTTATGCCTGCAAAGCCTCAGAGCCAGAACATATCAGGCTGGCTGTTTTTGGATTGTCTTTACCTGCTTGAAGCTTTGTTTTAGCTAGATGAGGTGCAACAGCAATTATTTACCTGCCAGGTGAATCACAGAATCATAGGGGTTAGAAGGGACCTCAAGAGATCATTGAGTCCAACCTCCTTACTAAAGCAGATACCCTACAATAGGTTGCACAGGCAGGCATCCAGGTGGGTCTTGAATATCTCCATAGAAAGACACTACACAACCTCTCTGGGTAGCCTGTTCCAGTGCCCCGTCACCCTTATTTCAAATAAGTTCTTCTGCATGTCACTACGGAACTTCCTATGTTCAAGTTTTAGGCCATTACTTCTTGTCCTATCACTACACACCATTGAGAAAAGCCTGCCTCATCCATTTGCCTCTCACCTACCTTCAGATATTTATAAACATTTTTCAGATCCCCTCTAAGTCTTCTTTTCTCCAGGCTGAACAGATCCAGGTTATTCAGCTTTAAATATTATCTAATCTGTGTAAGTTTTAGCTTAGTTTTGTAGGGTTGTGCATTAACATACCTATTGTTATAATACTTTTGAGATTTATTTATGTAACAGATAGTAGAGGTGCAGTAGTTATTTTGTACAAAGTTCACTGTGAGCCTAGAATAAAACCAACGTGGAAGAGTACAAGTAACGAATGATAGCAGAGGTTTAGAGAATGTGGAGATAGGATGAAACCAAAAGCTCCCAAGCTATAAACAAATTACTACTGATCAATTATTGGTCATTAAGCCCTTTGGAGACCAGTAAAACTGGATTTAGAGATAAGAAAGGGAACAAAGAACAAATATTCAACACACGCAAAATGTACTATTTATAGTATATTTAGATATAAGGTGAAACTGTGGACCAATGAAGAAAGACCAACGTGCTGTGTGTGCTAGGAAACATATAAAAATAGCCCCAAGCAGATCCTACAGAAGGGAGGAAGAAGTCCTCAGCAACATCATTCTTCTTCTAGTGAAGGGTTCCAGATGCTATGAATTCACCGTAGTCCTTTCTCCTGCTTCTTGAGGGATATCAGAAGGGTAAGCAGCAGAGCAAGGAGCAGAAACAAGAAGATTGGTGTGTACCAGTTCCTATGGCCACATAGCTGGGAATTAGCTATAAAATTGGGGAATTGGGAGTGTTGATTTAATCAAAACAAAATTAAAAAAAAAAAACAAATATTTCATTAGACTGCTAATACTTTAATTAATTATTAGATTAATGTATATAAGGTTTGTGTTTTTAGCTCATGTAATTGCACATTGTGTTTTGTTTGGAACCCTGAACATATAGTTTAGCTACAATTGTGGACGCAACATAGAAACATACTAAGTAAGTTGTTATTCTCAGGAGAATATGGTCCAAATGATGACAAAACAAAACAAGTGCATGAGACAGAGGTTGAAGTATGATTTAGTACTAAACCAACCATATTATCTACAGGAGACAGAGATTTCAGAGAGACAGTTCAGTTGCGCCTATTGCTTGCAAGAATAAATAAAGCCTCCTTGATTTAGAGAAGATGAACACTTTTTATTCTGACAGCTCTGTTTTCCCATTAGTAGCATCCCATGGCATTGCCATCAGACAGTTGACAGAAATGTGGTTTTGTAAGTATTAATTTCTTGAGGGGGTGGCTCTGTCCCTTAGGCCATAATTTTTGTCACAATCGAAGCAGCTTTTTACATTGCTAAAATTAGTCTTTCAGTTGACTTTGCTAGCAGAAATATGACAAAGGCTTCTGAAAATTCTTATTAAGCAAATTTCATGGAGATATTTATTGTAACTTTCTTGTCAGGACATTCTTAAAAAACAGAAAGCAAAACAGAGTACTCCTCTGGGAAATACGCACACATTTAAATAACTTCATATAAAAATAACAAGATGAGAGAGAATGGTCAAGAAGACAATAGCTGTACTATAACACATGTCAATGTATCCAGCTCTATTACAAGCTCATCTCTGAGCTTTCTGCATTTCTACCTTTTGATTTTTCTAAATAATGAAGAAGTGGACTGGGGGTCTGGAGGACAGAAAGCCCAATAGAAATGGGAAGAAATTGTCCTTTTTCAAACACAGTCTCCTAGGGCTGCTGTCATCAAATTTCCAGGGCACAGCTGCCTGTGAAACACTACTTGTGAAACCTAAAAGTCTGCATCTTTACTTTTTCGAGTAGCTCTCCAATTCCCTACTCATTAAATTAGCTGTAAACATTACCAGCAGAAAAATAATCTTAATGTGTCTGGGATACATTCTAAGCGAGAAAATTTCATTGATAGTAATAAAAGTACTTGTAAAAAGTTGAAAGAAGAAGAGAAGAGAAGAGAAGAGAAGAGAAGAGAAGAGAAGAGAAGAG